>NW_023396868.1:2160366-2440406 GCF_011125445.2 Fundulus heteroclitus
CGCACGATGTGAACGCTCCTTCAAAGAGGAAGTTCGCCAGTATCGCTTCAAGTTTTCCTCTTGGGTGTCTCGGTCATTAGATCAGTTTAAAGTTATAGCAAGAAGATCCAAGGATTCTACAAATGCTGTAGCAACCAGTTCACATGACTGTCAACTTGTGTTTTATTTTCATAACTCGTTCTACCTGTGCAGCTGGTTAAACTGAGAGAGAATCAGCAGAAAGGAAGGAGGGAACCGAGCTGTCTTAAAAAGCCCACAAAACAACAAAGAGTGGATGTAAACACAGAGAATGAGCTCAGAGGGTAGAAAAGCAGTCACCTTACCTGCTCTTGTTGTCTAGCACTTCCTTATCAGCTGACTACTTCTTCTTCTTCTTCTTCTTCTTCTTCTTCTTCTGCTTCTGCTTCTTCTTCTTTTCCTTATTGGCGGATCGCAAACAGTTTTAGAGGGGCATACCGACATCTACTGTACATAAGTGTGTAACTATGGCGTCCACCAATTACGTTCCATGTTTTACTTTTGTGTTGTGTAAAAATAAGAACAATGCTTAATTTATAATCCTGATTTCATCCATAACCCCCCAACCACCCCCCGTTTCCTAATATTCTTTTTAGAGTCTATACTCCCCATTTTCCTTACTTTTTTCGTCTGGGTCTCTCTTTCAGCAGCACATTTAAAACACTTCTTCAAAATGTGATATTCAAACTCTGTGTTTTGAGTTTAAAACATAATTACTGAGCCCCTACAGGGATATTTAAGGGAAATAAGAAAATAATTACTCTTTGGCATGCACGAGAAAGTATATATTTTTTCCATTCAATGTTCCTTTAAGGGCTCCGAACATAATCATTGAGACATAATCAAAACAGACATTTTATTAGAGATATTACATAAGTATCCAGAATACAAGGGATGGATATAGTATTTTTATGGGTACCCACACACATGGGAATAAAAAGGGAAATGAGATGACAGATGAAGGCTATTCAAACTCATGTTAGCTTCACTGTTATTAGTAAATCAGAGGCAAGAAGTATCTTTTAACAAAAGTCAAAAGAGTTTCAGAAAAGATGGAGAAAGGAAAGGAAGTTTATAGAATAAAAAACATAGGAGAAATAAGAACTGGAAGAAGGAGCAGAAAAATGATAAATTAATTACAAGATTAAGTTGTGGAAATACTGGATTTAACTCTACACTGTTTAAAATAAAAAAGTTCAGGGAATTGTGAATAGCCTACTACAGGGAGGAGAAATCAGAAGAACATGTATTGGAATGCCAGAAATGTGAACAAGACAGAAGAATCAGGGTGAGAGAATTTTAAAGAATTCAGTTCAATTCTATTTTATTTGTATAGCGCCAATTCACAACATGTCATCTCAAGGCACTTTATAAAGTCAAATTCAATCATATCATGCAGACAGATTATTCAGGTCTCTGATGTATGATGGAGCTTGATTATTAAGGTGTGAGAAGGAGAATTTGAAACTCTATTCTTGATTTAACAGGATGCTAATGTTTGTGAGCTGAAATTGGAGAAATCTGATCTCTCTTGTTGTTTTTCATCAGAGCTCCTGCAACAGCCTTTTGGATCAGCTGAAGTCAGAAGGTTATTTTTGAAAAAATAACATCAATAGATGCAGGTAACAAATAAAACAATTCCTAAAATTAAAGAGAAAGGAATTAAGAAAAATATTCCATGGTGGAATGATGCATGTAAAAAAGCTATTCAAGAAAGGAATAAAGCATTCAAACAATTTAACACTCAATTTTACAACTGAAAAACTTATATGTCATAAAAGAATGCAAGCAATTGCAAGGGAAACAATTAGAATGGCAAAAAGTGAATATTGGAGAAAATATTGTTCAAGTATTGGTAGAGAAACCAAGTTACATCATTTGGGGAATGATCAAAGAATGAATGGAATAAATAAAAATGTCAAATTTCAGTAATTAAATACGAAAACACCATAGCAATAAACAATCCAGATAAAGCAGAAATATTAGCTAAAACACTGGTAAAAACACATAGTTCCAGTATACCCAGCCATCACCGCATCTCAAAACACCTTAAGATGTGTCTCAAGACACATTTGTTGAGATGTTTTGAAATGATTTGGTAAGTCAAGACGTGTCTGTAAGACGTGTCTATAGACATGGGTCTTAAGATGTCTTGAGATGACTTGAGATGTCTCAAGATGCCTTGGAAATATGAAGATGTCTTAGAAATGAAATTTAGTAAAATATCACTATCCACTATTCCTTGGTAATAATTTATATATTTTTTGTTTATAGAAAAGAATGACAAACCCTATATGACACACTGAGTATTTAATAAAACATAGCAGAATACAGTTCAATGTATTCTAATTATTGCACATAGTATAAACATGATAAGAGGATTAGGTTTACAAAATTGATATCAAGTTATGTGTGTGTGTTTGGTAAGGTTACTCTGTATAAGAGTGTGGATATGCGTTTCTAAGATGCAATTTGTTCCTTGGATTGTGAATGCTTTTTTTTTTCAACTAACTGGCAGTACTGTCCATTGGTGGCAGCAGACTTTGTCCCGATTCCTAGGATTTCAATTGGCTCCCAGAAGTATTTGTGGTAGAGGAACAGGAGGGTGTCAGTGATAGCTGATGTTGGAAAAAAAATTTCCCCCCTCCTTGATACTGTTAGAAGCCTGTCAGTGGGTCTTCTGTGCGTTTGCAGCAAGAAGGTGGTACCCTCAAACAGGACCAGTGGAATATCTGGGGAGAAACATTGTGCATGTAGCCATGGGATACAAAAATTATCTCTAGTAAAACTGTAACTTAACCTAGTGTTATGCATTATGCTATGAGGTTTACATTGCCCGGTTTCTATATAATCCTGCTTACACATTATATTCAAGATGTAACTTTACCAGAGATTGTAGCCTATATGGTTGTGATTTTCACTAGTTGCCTGTCACTGTCATTCACATGGGTTTGGTTGAGAGGGGCTAGTATTTCAGACATTGTAAGGGACTTAAGGAAAAGATTATAGAGGAGCATCCAGCTGTAACTGAGAAGAAACCCATTATAGAAGGGCAAATGGACCTTCCTAGTACCTTGTACAAATTAAAAAAGAGCTCTTAATAATACCAAACAATCATACCCTGGCAAAGATAATGATTATTACAATATGTTAAAGCACATTTAACTTAATCTAGGACAATGGCAAAATTCCAGCATCATGGAAAAATTCAATTATAGTTCCAATATTAAAACCATTTAAAGGACCATCAAATCCACCAAACTATAGACCTATAGTGTTAACATCAGAATTATGGAAAACAGTGGAATGAATAATTACTGTCTCCGTATCAAAGTGGGTTCAGGAAAAGAAGAAATACAATGGACTCTGTAAGTATATGATTCACTTTGGAAGGAAGGCCTATCTTAGAACTCGATAGATAAATCTAAAGCATGAGTGGGACAAGCAAGAGAACAAGCTGGAAAAAATATAAAAAGCAAGACAGAACCAAAGAACTGCCTGTAACGGAAGAAATTTCCGAACACAAAGCTAGCGAGCACGAGGAAATGGAAGAACACGATAGCACGCAGACGCTGCAAAATGGGCTCGCAGCTATTAGAGATCACATTAAAATGCTTAAACAAGAGCTGTGCCGGGAGCTGGTAGTATTCAAGGACGAACTGAAGAAAGAAATTAAGGAAGAAATAACGAATCTTCAACAGGAAATAGACCGAAGGCTGTCTGAGAATGACCGGGAGCTACAGGCACAACAAGTAAACATTAGCGAGGCACAGACACGCATAGCGGAGGTGGAGGAGTGGAAGATGGATGCTAACAAGATGCTAACGATGATGGTGGAACAAGCACAGCGAATGCAGGAAAAACTAACCGATCTGGAAGGGAGATCAAGGAGAAACAATATCAGAATCTTCGGCTTACCAGAAGATGTAGAAGGGAAATCCACAGCTACATTTAAGGAGCAACTTTTTAAGAAGGAACCCGATTTTCCAGGGATGATCGATCTCCAGATTCAACGAGCCCACCGAGCCCTCACCCCAAAACTGAATCCAATGCAACACCGAGGTCAGTCGGGGTTAACTTTGTACAATTTGAGACCAAAGGAACAATCCTGAAGAAAGCCTGGCAGAAAAAGATCCAGGTAACAGGTAAACAAATCTGCTTTGACCACGACTATCCGAACGAGATTGTCCAGAAAAGGAAGACATATTCGGGCATTAAAAAAATACTGAAGGAGAAAGGAATACGTTTCCAGACACAGCTACGCTAAAATTCAGATTCATTGGGAGAACGGAACGAAGACATACGACAGTGCCAGGACAGCAGCGCTGGACATGAAGGAAAGGGGCTACACGGTTGCTGAGCAAGGAGGAGATGCTGCAGCAGTGGGGTAAAAACAGTGAGGAGCCACGGGGTGGCAGCGAGTGAAGGGGAAAGAACAGGACGAGACGCGGCACACCGAGCGAGAGAAAGATTACAAAGCTTCCAATGGAAATCTTAGAATGCTTTGCTTTCAGAAGAAGTTGACTTTGCAAGAAAAGACATTTAAGTTGGACATGTCTAAATGGAGTGGTGTCCCACGGCATGGGAGTAGCGTTACATCTAGGGAGGGGCCCTCAATAGAGGTGAGGATCTCCTTTCCACCCACCAACTGGGACTGGGGGAAGAAGGTTACCCATTGTTCGAAAGTCCGTCAGATTTTTGGTTTATGTTTACAGACCTCTCAACTTTTATCAAAAATTAAGAGTGAGATTATGCTAATTTGGGGGCGGGGCTTGTTTGGGGGCGGGGCTAACCGGACCCTGGAAGAGCCGGTGGAGTCAACTCCATCTCATTTTTATCCCACCAGACAACGAAGTAGACATGTATTACTTTTGTTAAAAAGAGAAAGAGACGTATTAATACTTTATTGTTCAGTTAATGGATTAAGACATAAAAAAATCACAATTGTTCAAATAATACTGAATAAAATTAAATAGTTTTAAGTTATTGACCGAATTATTATACTGTTACACATTCATCTATGGGTTGTTTATCATTGTAGATCTATAACCTGATTGGTGAATCAGGCTGAGTTTCATCAAGTCTTTATGGTCAACATTTTCCTCTCAGCAGCAACACTGAAGCACACAGAGGTTCACGCTGCGTCTTTACGCACGATCCAGCTGCTGATGTCTCCCTCTTTTCAGCTCCATGCACTTCTAGACTGTTACAGTTTATAACCATTCTCATCACCTTTCACAGGGACAGGTTTCTCATCTCAGTCAGTCGCGCGCTGATCAGACAAATCTCTGTTGCTCTCGTCAGTGCGCACTGGGCGGTGAGGTGGGCGGATTTTACCCCCGTGCGCTGCGTGCAACGGATAAACAGTGGGGAAAATTACTGTAAATGGCTCCTATAAAGGGAACAGGGGTACTGACAGGTCTGAGATGAAGCCCCTGATGTTACAAGTTCTTTAAAATGACCCTTAAAAGTGCGCACCTGAATTAAAGCGCGAGGCAGCAGCACACCGAAGCGCCACTGATTCTATGTTGTTAAAAAAAAATAGCATGAAACACAGCTACTAACTCTCCTATTGACTTTAACTGGCACACGTTGCTACCGATGTGAGGACATTAAACGTAGTGATTCACGTTTTGAATGAACGGTGATAAAAGCACCTGCTCAGAGGGAAAGGAGGGGAGGGAGAGGAGCAAGCGCGGAGGCACAGAAATACGGTGCATGTAGTTAAAAAATGCAGAATTAATAAAAACTAAACCTATAAACAGACTAAGTGGCTTTTTAAACTGCATCTGGTTAGCAGAACTGTTTTCTGATCCAGCGTGCAGCCATGACTGGTTCTGAATGAACCGGTCATCTGGCAGCAGCTCTCCCCCCGCCCCCTCCCCTCCTGTGTACGCGGTACAGGACCTTACTGGCTCACTTTCACCACTGTTAAGACTAAAATTATTCATAACTCTGATCACTCTTCCTGCTGCTCTGTTAACACTAACTGCAGCAGGAATCACTGATGGCCACAAGCTGTGAAAGAAGCCGAAACAGCTCAGCAGAAGGCGGAGTTTTGTCGTCCACAGCCCAGACGGGCTTTGTGATTTTTATGTATGAGAAATGCCATGTTTGCGTGTGAAATGTCATGTGTTGCGTGTGAGCTTGTGAAGTCAGTGAAATGCGTGTCACACGGTCAATGCGTGAGAGTTGAGAGCCCTGATGTGTAGTTAGCAAGAGTTCATACTGGTTCTGCTACGAGTTGCTTGGGAGCATGTATAAAGGAGTAATAAATCATACTTATGACTGATATCAAGATAATGTCGCTGAATGTGAATGGTTTGAATGCATTGAGTAAAAAAGAAAGGTGATGACAAAACTGAAAAAGGAAAAGGCTCAAATTATATTCTTACAAGAGACTCATTTATCCAAAACAGAACATGAAAAATTAAAAAAGTAGTGCACATGGGATGCATGCAAGAATAGATTATATTATTGTCATGCTTGCCTTAAGATGTCGGGCCCACATGCAGAATACACTCGGTGACAACAGGTAAAGTTTTTAAAGGTTTTATTTAACTCAGGAGTTATACGTGGTTGCAGAGCAAATCTGCGTTGACAAGGGACGGCTCGAGCGGGAACCCAGGACCAGGGGACCGGATCAATCTGAGAGGTAAGAGGAATGATTAATTCTCGAGATGAGACTAGATTAATAAACTAAAGGGCTTAATCTTACCACGAGGTGCAAATAACCCGACCGGGGAGGAAGGCAGTGTGGACTCAGCTTAGATGTTGGCAGCAGGTGTCCGAGCAGCTGGAGAGCGGAGCGAGGGGGTCCGAGCAGCACCGGGGAGTCCAGGGATCCAGAACAGCGGGAGGAACCAGGGGAACGTCGGAGAGAGCCTTGCGTCCAGGGGAAAGGAATCGACTCGAGAGGAACCAGAGGATCACAGAAGGAGTCACCTCAAGGGAGACACAGTGGCACGAGGGAGGACGTCGGAGCACAAGGAGGTACATGGGAAACACAAAGGGCGAGTATTAGCGTGGGAGAAAAGAAAGACTGGCGAGAGGCCGTGGCTAATGGGCATACCACAAAGGTAACACTCTGGCATCCTCCCGCTGTTCGAGCGCAGTTCTTATAGTGCAGAATAGGGGTGGCACATATTTCTGATCATAATCCAATTTATTTAAAGATATGTCTAAACAACAGGAAAAGAAACTCGGTACGGAGACTGAATGTGGGGATATTAAATAGTGATCAACAGAGAGAAAAAATAAAAGCAAAAATAAAACAATATATTAAAGAAAATAATAATGGAACTGTGGACCCAACAATATGATGGGATGCCATGAAGGCAGTCATCGGGGGAAAGTTAATTGCTGAAACTGCGCATGATAAAAGAATTAGACTACAGACATACAGGACAAATATGGAGAGACTTAGGGAATTAGAACAAGAATATCAGAAATCAAAAGAATCAAAGGTTTACCAAGAGATCTGTAACGTTCTGTTGTGGTTTAGGTTATTTTCAGTTAGCCAACTTTTCTGTTTTAGGATTTATTTCTGTCTTGTATTGTTTTGGATTTATGCTTAGTCTGTTTTAAGTCATCTGGTCTTTGTTATTATTTATGTCAGCTCGTGTTCATTAGTCTATGTCTTACTTTCTATCTTAGGTTTTCTCTTTATTAGTCTGTATGTTCCTTCAATTGCTTTCATCTGTTTTGGTTAATTGGTCCCGCCCTGCTCACCTGTTCCAGTCTCCTATTTAAGCCTGCCTTAGTTGTCTGTTTGTTGCCGGGACTTCACATTCTTTTCGTCGGTAAGAGCTTTCAGTATTTTGGTTGTGTCTGACCTGTTCTTGTTTTTTGAGTCTGTACCATTATCAGCCTGGACCCTGTCTGTTCGCCTGCCAAATTCCCTCTCCAACCTTTCAATAAACACCGCAAAGATTTACAACCGTGTCTGGCTGACCACTGGGTTCATCTCCACACTAATCATCACAAGATCAAGGTAGTTAAAACCAAAATAAATGATATATTAATAGGAGAGATTGAAAAAAGGCATATATTTCTGAAACAGAATTACTACGAAGCAGGTTCAAGGGCAACTAAACTGTTAGCAAAACGTATACGCAAACAACACACATGGAATGCGATTTACAAAATTAGAAATCCACACACAGGGGAGATAATCCAGAGGAAATAGAAGGTATTTTTCTAGAATATTATGAGAAATTATATACACAACCTGAATTTACACATGAGGAGGAAAAGAGAATGAATTAGATCTACCAACAATTGGCAAACTACAAAACGAGATACTGACAGAAGCAATCAAAACAGAGGAAGTGAAAGAGGCAATAAATTCTTTAAAAAATAATAAATCACCAGGCAATCATGGATACCCGGCAGAATGGTACGAGACGTTTAGGGAAGAGTTGACGCCAGTACTTGCAGCTTCTTTCAATTGGACACTCAGTAACAACAAAATACCTCCTTCATGGAGTGAAACTATCATCTCAGTCATCCCTAAACAAGGAAAAGATAAGGAACACTGCGGCAATTATAGACCAATTTCATTGTTAAACGTAGATTAAAATATATACACAACCATTATCACTAATAGATTAAACACCTTTGTTACAGACTTGATAGAGGAAGATCAAACAGGATTTATGAGAGGACGTCAAACACATGATAATATTAGAAGAGTTCTACATATAGTAGAACAGGCGCAGCTGGGAAAAGAAAGTACCATACTAGTAAGTGTTGACGCAGAAAAAGCATTTGATTTGGTAAATTGGGAATTTCTATATAAAACATTAGAACGATTTGGATTCAGTAATAAATCAGTACAATGTATAAAGACACTATACCATCACCCCACAGCGAGATTTAAAATAAATGGAAGCCTGACTGACAAATTCAACATACAAAGATCAACCAGGTAGGAGTGCTGTCTATCACCTACACTGTTTGCCCTCTTTATAGAACCTCTGGCGCAGGCAGTATGGCAAGACGAAAAAATTAAGGGAGTTATAGTGAATGGAGTTGAACACAAAATAGGACTTTTTGCAGGCGATGTAATAACTTTCCTTGAACAGCCAGAGGAATCGCTACCAGCGTTGATGAATCTTTTTGGAAAATATGGTTATCTCTCAGGATATAAAATTAATGTAACCAAAACGCAAACTCTAACACTTAATTACATTCCATCGAGAGAGATACAGGAATCATTTCCCATCAAATGGAATATGAAGGAAATTAAATACCTAGGGCAGGGATGGGCACCTGGCGGCCCTCACACGGCCCTCGTCATCACTCAGTGCGGCCCGCGAATAGATCAATAATAATTTAATAATGATAAAAAAAAGAAAAAAAAGAAAAATGTAATTATACTTTTGACCGATAGGGGGCCGTACCCAAACAATAGCGGGCATGGGCCGCTTTGCAACAGCGAGGAAGAAAGTCAAGAGCCCTGGCCACTAGCAGCACAGACATGAATACGTAGACGCCGCGTCGTCGGGTGAGAGGCGTGCCGACAGAGCGGCCATCTTAGGTCAGACCTAGCTGCGCTCAAAGAGAATACAAGTCAGTTCAGGAAAATGTACTTTATGTTTTCAGACACTCTGAATCCGGTGAATTCTCACCCGATTTCCAGATAAATCAACTGACTGAAAACGTGACCCCTTTAGGGGCTAATTGGGACCAATTGATTTAATTAAATGATTGTCTAACTCAATAAATAATTTAGATTTTGTATTGAAAGTAAGCAAACTTCCAGAGCTCCGTCCCAGGAAGCCCGACTTTTACTCTGCTTATGGATGCGCAAATAAAAGGACACTAGGAACCAGATCCTGGGGAATTACCTTCCATGAGTAAGATTTTATGATAGATAATCCTTATGCTTTACAGTTGCAGTTTTTCTGGCATAAACACAATATGTGCTAATGGGTAGCAGGGAGAGAAAAGTACATTAAACACCAAAAACAAAAAAAATGGTCCTAAATTACTGGATAGACCTGATTTATGAGGGGGGATCGCGGTTTGTATTATATAATTTATGAGTTAGGAGCACATTTGCTCTCACTTGTCTGTATATAGTTTTGCTCCTATGTAGATCAGTGCTGCTGTCTGTAGATCAGTGTCTGTATATATATATATATATATATATATATATATATATATATATATATATATATTGAAAGACAGAAAGATTTATGTATGTATAATTTGTGTGTATATTAGATTAATATGTAACTGCAAAATATGTAAGTGCGTGTAAATTTTTCATCCAGTTTGACTTCAGTTTAAATAGTTTTGGTTCTGAATAAATATATGTAATCTGTCTAAAAGGTCACGAGCATTGTGAACATATGATTAAAATGAGATCTGAGCTGTCTCCTATTCATTTTGACAGCAGCTGTCTGATCTGTGGTCTGACCCAAGATGGCCGCCCTGTAGGCACGTCGGCCTAGCGGCCGGCAGCGACCAATGGGGCGTCTACGTATATGATGTCTATGACTAGCAGTGGAATAAAGGGAAAACTTGACGAGAAAGTCACATTTTTCAGACAAAATGGGAAGAAGTATGGACATGGGGAATTTTATTTTTTTTTGGTCTCTTGTCATTCACACACAACATAAACCGTGAGAGCCGACGTGAGTTTTGAAACTGCAAAGCTTTGTCTTAAGCAGAAGATCAAACGTGCAGCACCGCGTTCACAGACCAGTGTGATGCATTCGTGAGCGTCAGAAAGCTATGGTGCATTCAGGAGCATGGGACATTAGATTTTTTAGAATAAAAAGCTAACAGATGTGCATAATCAAAAAGTAACAGGAATACAATTATAGAGCATTCAGTATTGTAAGAAAGCCCACACAGTTTCTGGATAGACACATTATTGTTTGAGTTAAGTTCTGTGCCGTTTTATGCCTCTTTCCTTGTAAATTTGAAATGACCCATGCTCCTGAATGCATTGATATGGAGTTTAAATTCCTTTTTTGCAATTTTTTTTTAAGCAAACGGTTTGTCTTTTGCTTAAGGACATATTAAAATGCATTTATATGCAGAAAATAGTTATATGTTGGTGCAGTAAACATACAGATATAAATTCATCTAAAATTTGTTCTTATTGAGAATAATTTGTAGCGTCTTTCATATCCAATTATTTGAAGTGCGTGGTCATGTGGCCCTCCAATGGTCGTGCTGAAAAAAATGTGGCCCTCTTTATCATGGAAGTTGCCCATCCCTGACCTAGGGGTTAACATTACTAAAGGGTTATCTACACTGTACAAAGCAAATTATGATAAAATAAGCCAAGAAATACAAAAACATATAGATAGATGGACTACTTTGTCCTTGGATCTGAACTCGAGAATTGAAATTATTAAAATGAATGTACAAGCAAAACTTCTATATTTGTTCCAGTCATTACCAATAGAGGTCCCTCAAACACAATTTGCTAACTGGGACAAGATAATATCAAGATTCATTTGGGGTGGCAAAAAATCAAGAGTAAAATATGAAACTCTACAGCTACCGAAAGACAAAGAGGGTATGGGTCTAAAATTAAAGGATTGCTTCTGTGCATCTCAGCTCAGACATGTCATATGTTGGTGCACACCAGACTATAAAGCAAAGTGGAAAGAAATGGAAAAAGAGTTTGGAGGATACCCAATCCAAAGTGTTATTGGGGATGAAGAAAGATATAAGAAGATCAAAAAATACATGGATCCAATTCCAGTGTTTAAAAACATAAAAAAAAAAAAAACACAAGATAAAGAAATAAATAAAAATGCTCAGGTGGGTAGCATATGATAGTGATTTCAAACCAGCAAGGTATGATAAAGGGTTCAAACAATGGATAAGCAAGGGGGTCACAGGATGGTATACCCTTCAGAAAGACGGGGAGCTGGAGAGTTTTCAAAAAATGATGGAGAAGTATAATTTGGATAAACATGAATTCTACAGGTAAATGCAATTGAGAGACTATTATAAGACAGAAATCAGGTGGGATCCCTCTAAGGAAGTAAATGAGGTGAATAAAATTGTGATAAATTCATTCAGTGTAACCAAAATTAAAATAATGTCTACTCTGTATCAAAAACTGACGATGCATAAACATTCAACTAAGTATGTAAAAGAAAAGTGGGAATTAGAACTTAACACAAAATTTTCAGATGGAGATTGGTTGGATATGTGGAAAACACATCAGACATCCTCCAATTCACGGATATGGAGGGAGTTCACATGGAAAAATCTAATACGATTTTTCATCACACCTAAAATCAAAAATAGATATAAGGATACAAATATGGGGTGTTGGCGGAATTGTGGATCAATGAATGCGGATCATTCTCACATATTCTGGAACTGTCCTAAAATTGTCCAATTTTGGAAAAATGTACATGAAACTGTGAAGAACATTCTGGCATATGATATCCCAGTGTGGTACTTCCAAAAAAAAGTAAAAAACAAAACAACTGGACTTGTTTTCCGTAGCTGAAGACGTTTCGCTTCCTCTCCAGGAAGCTTTCTCAATTCAAAAAGTCTGGAGTAATGTGGAGTAACAAGCTTTACACTAATACCAAGCAAAGGCGTTGTGATGGCTTAGATAACATGCAAATTCAACAGAAAAGGTTGGTTTTTCTCTCTTAACATAGATGGCTTCCTTCACACCATGGTTGCGCCATGGGATCTCCAGTGTCACCAATTGTAGCCAATCTTTACATGGAAGAAATGGAAAAGAGAGCTTTGGGAACCTTCAGAGGAACACCACCAAGCCACTGGTTTAGATATGTGGATGACACCTTTGCCAAAATCCATTTAAAAGAGGTGGAAGCTTTCACAAGACACATCAACTCGGTGGACAATAACATCAAGTTTACCAGAGAGGATGCCAACGACAACAAGCTACCTTTTCTGGACTGTTTGGTGAGCATGGAAGGAGATGGAAACCTCAACACTGAAGTGGATAGGAAACCCACTCACACAGACCAATATCTTCTTTTTGACTCACACCACCCACTGGAGCACAAACTTTCTGTCATCAGAACCTTACAACACCGGGCCGAGCATGTCCCAACTAAAACAGAAGGGAAGCACAAGGAACAGAAACACATCAGAGATGCCCTCCAAACCTGTGGGTACCCTAACTGGGCTTTTGTCAAATCAGCAAGAAAATCCAAAAGACCCGCTGCAGAACATAATGGTGAGAAGAATAAACGCAAAAACATTGTCATCCCATATGTTGCTGGCGTCTCTGAAAAACTCAAGAGGATTTTCTCCAAACACAAAATCCCAGAACATTTCAAACCAAACAGGACCCTCAGACAGAGGCTGGTGCATCCCAAGGACAAAACCCCCAAACCTAAGATGAGCGGAGTGGTGTATGCAGTTCAGTACAGTGAGGAATGTTCTGATCTTTATATTGGAGAAACCAAACAACCTCTCCACAGACGCATGACTCAACACAGGAGAGCTACATCCTCAGGACAAGAATCTGCTGTCCACCTACACCTTAAGGACAAAGGACACTCTCTGAGGACCAAAATGTTCACATTTTCACACAGGAGGCCTTAGGTTCCAACTCTCAAAAACTTACAACACAGCAATAGGATTATTTCCGGCCAGTCATCACCTCAATTCCCACTCTCATATGGGTGATCAAAACATTGCTCCTGTAAGCCAGGCCAATAACAACTCTAACGACTCCTTGTTACAGAGGAGTGGACCAGTTTCGGTTCAATCTGCTGTCTTAATGTCTTTAACGACCGCCCATTACTAAGGGGTGGACCTGTTTCTGTAGAATTAGCATGTTATCTAAGCCATTACAAGGCCTTTGTTTGGCAGTAGTATAAAGCTTGGCACTCCACATTACTCCAGACTTTTTGAATTGAGAAAGCTTCCTGGAGAGGAAGCGAAACGTCTTCTACTACGGAAAACAAGTCCAGTTGTTTCGTTTTTTACTTTTTTTTTGGAATGACCATGACCTGGATGACTGAGAATCTTCACCAGCATAGTGTGGTACTATATCTTTGCAATTTTAACAATGTTAAAGTAAGGGTAAAAGACAGGTATCTGATCAAGATATTGTTAATAGCTAGCAAAAAGGCTATTACAAGAAATGGGGACAGGAAGACCCCCCTTGCCAGGAACAATGGACTGGAATAGTAGACGAAATCCACATTATAGAAACACTGACGCATCATCTAAGACTTCAACAAACTCAAATGGAAGAAAAGTGGAGGAAATGGACAATATTTAAGACAAAAGACAGCGACAAAGATAAAGAACTAGACAGGATAGACGGGAAAACGGTCAAATAAAGGAAGTTCTATGTTACGTTATGTTGAATGTGAAATGTTCATGCACACTGTATAATGTAAATGTGATAACCTTAGTGTAGCCTTTAAAACTATCCTAGATTCAATTGGTTTTGCTCAAAATGTGCATTAACCGACGCACTCTTGGCTCAATACTTTAGACCTTGTGCTGACATATGGCATTGATTGTGAAGAATTAACAGTATTTCCTCACAACCCTGTCCTATCTGATAATTTTTTAATTACATTTGAGTTTAATCTAACTGAGTTCTCCACCCCCAAAAGAGGGTTCCATTATAGTAGATCTTTATCGGATAATGCTGTATCAAAACTTAAAGAGTCTGTCCCCTTTTTAATATCCTCCGTATTGCAGAAATGCCCTTTAGATGGCAGCAATGTTGTTTCTTCCAATTCACAAATAGATGTCTTTGTAAACGGTATGACTTCGTCATTGCGTTCTGCATTAGACAATGTAGCTCCCTTGAACCCCTCCCTGGGCTGCCACCTTACCGTGGTGGAGGGGTTTGAGTGTCCCAATGATCCTAGGAGCTATGCTGTCAGGGGCTTTAAGCCCCTAGTAGGGTCACCCAAGGCAGACAGGTCCTAGGTGCGGGACCAGACAAAGTGCAGCCCAAAATGCCCCTTATGATGAGTAATATTATTGGACCTCGTGTTCCCTCGCCCGGACGCGGGTCACCGGGGCCCCACTCTGGAGCCAGGCCTGGAGGTGGGGCACGTTGGCGAGCGTCTGGTGGCCGGGCTTTTGCCCATGGAGCCCGGCCGGGCTCAGCCCGAAGAGGCAACATGGGTCCCCCTTCCAATGGGCTCACCACCTGTCGGAGGGGCCAAAGGGGTCGGGTGCATTGTGCAACGGGTAGCAGTAGAGGGCGGGGACCTTGGCGTTCCGATCCTCGGCTGCAGAAGCTGGCTCTTGGGACGTGGAATGTCACCTCTCTGGTGGGGAAGGAGCCTGAGCTTGTGTGCGAGGTTGAGAGGTTCCGACTAGAGATAGTCGGACTCACCTCGACGCACCGCTCTGGCTCCGGAACCAGTCTCCTTGAGAGGGGCTGGACATTCTTCCACTCTGGAGTTGCCCATGGTGAGAGGCGCCGAGCTGGGGTTGTCATACTGGTTGCCCCCCATCTCGGTGCCTGCACGTTGGGGTTTTCCCCGGTGAACGAGAGGGTGGCCTCCCTCCGCATTCGTGTGGGGGGACGGGTTCTGACTGTTGTTTGCGCTTATGCGCCAAACAGCAGTTCAGATTACCCACCCTTTTTGGAGTCCTTGGAAGGGGTACTGGAGAGTGCCCCTCCTGGGGACTCCCTCGTTTTGCTGGGGGACTTCAACGCTCACGTGGGCAATGACAGTGGGACCTGGAGGGGCGTGGTTGGGAGGAATGGCCCACCTGATCTGAACTCGAGTGGTGTTTTGTTGTTGGACTTCTGTGCTCGTCATGGATTGTCCATCACAAACACCATGTTCAAGCATAAGGGTGTCCATATGTGCTCTTGGCACCAGGACACCCTAGGTCGCAGTTCAATGATCGACTTTGTTGTCGTTTCATCTGACCTGCGGCCGTATGTCTTGGACACTCGGGTGAAGAGAGGGGCGGAGCTCTCTACCGACCACTACCTGGTGGTGAGTTGGCTCCGATGGCGGGGGAGGAAGCCGGTCCGACCGGGCAGGCCCAAACGCACTGTGAGGGTTTGCTGGGAACGTCTGGCAGAGTCCCCTGTGAGGCGGAGCTTTAACTCCCACCTCCGGGAGAACTTTAAACACGTCCCGAGGGAGGCGGTGGACATTGAGTCTGAATGGACCATGTTCCACGCCTCTATTGTTGAGGCGGCTAGTTGGAGCTGTGGCCGCAAGGTTGTCGGTGCATGTCGCGGCGGCAACCCTCGAACCCGCTGGTGGACACCAGCGGTGAGGGAAGCTGTCAAGCTGAAGAAGGAGTCCTACCGGGCTTTTTTGGCCTGTGGGACTCCGGAAGCAGCTGATGTGTACCGGCAGTCGAAGCGGCAGGCGGCTCGGCTGGTCGCCGAGGCAAAAACTCGGGCGTGGGAAGAGTTCGGAGAGGCCATGGAGAAAGACTGCCGTACGGCTTCGAAGCGATTCTGGTCCACTATCCGGCGTCTCAGGAGGGGGAAGCAGTGCAGTACCAACACTGTTTACAGTGGGGGTGGTGTGCTGCTGACCTCGACTCGGGACGTCGTGCGTCGGTGGGCGGAATACTTCGAAGACCTCCTTAATCCCACCAACACGTCTTCCATTGAGGAAGCAGAGCCTGAGGACTCTGGGTCGGGTTCTCCCATCTCTGGGGCTGAGGTTGCCGAGGTTGTTAAAAAGCTCCTCGGTGGCAAGGCCCCGGGGGTGGATGAGATTCGCCCTGAGTACCTTAAGGCTCTGGATGTTGTGGGGCTGTGTTGGTTAACGCGGCTCTGCAACATTGCGTGGACATCGGGGGCAGTTCCTCTGGATTGGCAGACTGGGGTGGTGGTCCCCCTATTTAAAAAGGGGGACCGGAGGGTGTGTTCCAACTACAGGGGAATCACACTCTTAAGCCTCCCTGGTAAGGTCTATTCAGGGGTTCTGGAAAGGAGGGTCCGTCGGATAGTCGAATCTCAGATTCAGGAAGAGCAGTGTGGTTTTCGTCCTGGCCGTGGAACACTGGACCAGCTCTATACCCTCAGCAGGATTCTTGAGGGGGCATGGGAGTTTGCCCAACCAGTCTACATGTGTTTTGTGGATCTGGAGAAGGCATTCGACCGTGTCCCCCGGGGGATCCTGTGGGGGGTACTCCGGGAGTATGGAGTACCGGACCCTTTAATAAGGGCTGTCAGGTCTCTGTACGACCGGTGTCAGAGTCTGGTCCGCATTGCCGGCAGTAAGTCAGACTCGTTTCCGGTGAGAGTTGGACTCCGCCAAGGTTGCCCTTTGTCACCGATTCTGTTCATAACTTTTATGGACAGAATTTCTAGGCGCAGCCAAGGTGTTGAGGGGATCCGTTTTGGTGGCCTTAGGATTGCGTCTCTGCTATTCGCGGATGACGTGGTCCTATTGGCTTCATCAGGACGTGATCTACAGCTCTCACTGGAGCGGTTCGCAGCCGAGTGCGAAGCGGCCGGGATGAAAATCAGTGCCTCCAAATCCGAGACCATGGTCTTGAACCGGAAAAGGGTAGAGTGCCTTCTCCGGGTTGGGGAGGATGTCCTGTCCCTAGTGGAGGAGTTCAAGTATCTTGGGGTCTTGTTCACGAATGAGGGGAGGATGGAGCGGGAGATCGACAGGCGGATTGGTGCAGCGTCTGCTGTGAAGCGGGCGCTGTACCGATCCGTTGTGGTGAAGAGAGAGCTGAGCCAAAAGGCGAAGCTCTCGATTTACCGGTCGATCTACGTTCCTACCCTCATCTATGGTCACGAGGTTTGGGTCGTGACCGAAAGAACGAGATCCCGGATACAAGCGGCTGAAATGAGTTTTCTCCGTAGTGTGTCTGGGCTCTCCCTTAGAGATAGGGTGAGGAGCTCAGTCATCCGGGGAGGACTCAGAGTAGAGCCGCTGCTCCTCCACGTCGAGAGGAGCCAGTTGAGGTGGCTCGGGCATCTGGTCAGGATGCCTCCTGGACGCCTCCCTGGTGAGGTGTTCCGGGCACGTCCCACCGGGAGGAGGCCCAGGGGAAGACCCAGGACACGCTGGAGGGACTATGTCTCCCGGCTGGCCTGGGAACGCCTTGGGATTCCTCCTGAGGAGCTGGCCCAAGTGGCTGGGGAGAGGGACGTCTGGGCCTCCCTACTGAAGCTGCTACCCCCGCGACCCGACCCCGGATAAGCGGAAGAAGACGGACGGACGGACGGACGGGCTCCCTTGAAGAAGAAGGTGATTATTCACAGGAAGCTGGCTCCTTGGTTTAATTCAGAGCTGCGTTCCTTGAAGCACAATGTTAGGAAATTGGAGAGAAAATGGCGCTCTACACACCAAGATGAATCCTACCTAATCTGGAGGGACAGTCTATTGTTGTATAACAAGAACCTTCGCAGAGTTAGAGCAGCATATTTTTCATCATTAATTGAGGAGAATAAGAATAATCCTAGATTTCTCTTCAGTACAGTTGCCAAACTTACCCAGAGCCACAGCTCTGTTGATCCATCCATACCTTTAGGTCTTAGCAGTAATGATTTTATGGGATTCTTCATAAATAAAATTGATTCCATTAAAAATAAAATAATTGGCATCCTCCCAAACATGATTACCTCGTCCTCAGTAAGTGAGGCAGCATTGGAGGAATCCTTAGAACCTGCGCAGTGTCTGAACTGTTTAAAAGCAGTAGAGCTTTCTGAACTATCTAAAATTTTAGCTTCATCTAAACCTTCTACCTGTATGTTAGACCCAATCCCAACCAAGTTGTTTAAGGAGGTATTCCCTCTGATCAGTGGTCCTATTTTAGACATGATTAATCTATCCTTGGTAAATGGATATGTACCACAGGCTTTTAAAGTAGCTGTTATTAAAGCTTTACTTAAGAAACCATCTCTTGATCAAGATGAGTTAGTAAATTACAGACCTATATCTAATCTTATTTTCTTATCTAAAATTCTTGAGAAAGTAGTTGCTAATCAACTATGTGAACATTTACAAAGTAATGACCTACTTGGGGAGTTTCAGTCAGGCTTTAGAGCTCATCATAGCACTGAAACAGCTCTGGTAAAGGTCACCAATGATATTCTCATGGCCTCAGATAATGGACTTGTGTCTATACTTGTCCTGTTAGATCTCAGTGCTGCATTTGATACAGTTGATCACAATATTCTCCTACAAAGACTTGAGCATACTGTGGGGGTTAAGGGAAAAGCATTAGGCTGGTTTAAATCTTATCTGTCGGACAGATTCCAGTTTGTCCATGTTAATAATAAATCTTCCTCAAACTCTAGGGTCACCTGTGGAGTACCACAGGGTTCAGTCCTTGGACCAATTCTATTTACTATATATATGCTTCCGATTGGCAAAATTATCAGACAGCATGGGATTAATTTCCACTGTTATGCTGATGACACTCAGCTATATTTATCCATAAATCCTGATGAATCCAATCAGTTACTTCGACTGCAGTCATGTCTTGATGACATCAAAAGCTGGATGACTTTAAATTTCCTGCATCTAAATTCTGACAAGACCGAAGTTGTAATCTTTGGGCCAGAGTCCTCAAAAAATAAAGTTCTTAATCAATCACTTAATCTGGATGGCATTAACTTGGCCTCTGGTAATAAAGTTAAAAATCTTGGTGTTGTTTTCGACCAAGACATGTCATTTAAATCCCATATTAAACACGTTTCCAGAGTTTCCTTTTTTCACCTCCGGAATATCGCCAGAATTAGAAACATTCTGTCCAGGGGTGATGCTGAAAAACTAGTCCATGCATTTGTTACTTCAAGGCTGGACTATTGAAATTCTTTACTATCAGGAAGTCCACAAAATGCAGTTCAAAGTCTTCAGCTGATCCAAAATGCTGCAGCAAGAGTTCTGATGAAAATCAACAAGAGGGATCATATTTCTCCAATTTTAGCTTCCCTTCATTGGCTTCCTGTTAAATCAAGAATAGAATTTAAAATTCTCCTTCTAACGTATAAAGCCCTTAATAATCAAGCTCCATCATATATCAGAGCTCTAATTACCCCGTATGTTCCTAACAGAGCACTTCGCTCTCAGACTGCAGGTCTGCTGGTGGTTCCTAGAGTCTCTAAAAGTTGAATGGGAGGCAGATCCTTTAGCTATCAGGCTCCTCTCCTGTGGAACCAACTCCCAGTTTTGGTCCGTGAGGCAGACACCCTATCTATTTTTAAGACTAATGTTAAAACTTTCCTTTTTGACAAAGCTTATAGTTAGAGTGGCTCATACCCTGAGCTATCTCTATAGTTGTGCTGTGATAGGCCTAGGCTGCTGGAGGACATCAGGGTCTAATTTTCTCACTCTACTGATTTCACTGTTCTTCAGTTTTGCATTGTATTACATTGAAATGACTGTCGTCATTTCAGCTTTTAACTTTTTGCTCTCTCTCTTTTTCTTCATAGTAGGTACACCTGGTCTGGCGTTCTGTTAACTGTGACATCATCCAGAGAAGACGGCTCACGCGCTACTACCATCTAATGTAGAACAGATTACTAGATCAATGTGTGCCTCTGTGCTTTTTTGTCTCTCTTGTTGTGTCTCTGCTCTGTCTTCTGTAACCCAAGTCGGTCGAGGCAGATGACCTTTCATACTGAGCCCGGTCCTGCCGGAGGTTTTCCTTCCCGTTAATGGGGAGTTTTTCTTCCCACTGTCGCTTCATGCTTGCTCAGTATGAGGGATTGCAGCAAAGCCATGTACAATGCAGACGACTCTCCATGTGGCTCTACGTTTCCCCAGGAGTGAATGCTGCTTGTCGGGACTTTGATGCAATCAACTGGTTTCCTTATATAGGACATTTTTGACCAATCTGTATAATCTGACCCAATCTGTATAATATGATTGAACTTGATTTTGTAAAGTGCCTTGAGATGACATGTTTCATGATTTGGCGTTATATAAATACATTGAATTGAATTGAATTGAATATGTAAACCAAAGTGAAAAATACTAATAAAAAGTTAAATTAACAAAAAGTGTTTTTGGGAAAATTCGACTCTTTTGAACATCTGGCTCTCCAGGTAAAGAGCCCGGTACGAACTATGTTTCTGAATGTGTACAGGCCTCCTAAGTCCACATCAAACTTTTTCAAAGATTTTAGTGACCTCCTGTCTGTGATATGTGTTGATTATGACTGTTTAATTATTGTGGGAGACTTCAACTTTCACGTTGACAATCCTGAAGACAGAAGTGCAAAAGAACTGTGTGACACACTTAGACACTTTGGTTTAACTCAACATGTTAAACAGCCAACACACAAACAGGGACACATATTAGACTTTATCATCTCTAAAGGTCTAAAGATTTCTAACGTCAATGTAACTGATGTTGCCCTATCTGATCACTTTTCTGTTACCTTTGAAAGCATCATTTCCAGTAACTCATTTAGCCAAAGGGACATTGTAAGAAAACACACCTTTAAGGACAATGCCACGGAAACCTTTATTCATGCTTCCTCTGATACTTCAACCTTGGGCTGCAACTCAGTAGATGAGCTAGTAGATAACTTTCATTCTAAAGTCTCATACATCATTGACTGCATTGCTCCAGTTAAAGTGAAAGTTGTTTCCGGGAAGAAAAAATCTCCTTGGAGAAATGCTCCAGCAGTTAGAAGTGAAAAAAGGGAGTGTCGAAAAGCTGAACGCAGGTGGAGAAAGAACAGACTTCAGGTTCACTACAACATCTATAAAGAGAGACTTTACAGATATAACTCACAACTGAAAAATGCAAGAGAATCTTTCTTCTCTGAGATCATTAAGAAAAACATTAATAATGCTCGTGTCTTATTTTCCACAGTCAACAGGTTAACAAATCCTCCTGTCTCCGTGGCTTCCGAACTTCACTCCACCAGGGCCTGCAATGAATTTGCTAACTTCTTCACTGAGAAAATCCTAAAAATTAGAGGATCACTTTGTACTTCCACATCAACACCAGGACCAAAGCTGTATTCAGCTGGAGCTTATCCTGACAAAATGTCCCATTTCAGCCAAAAAAACCACAAACGCTTAGACGAGATCATTCAGCAGCTAAGTTCCTCCTCCAGCTGCCTTGATGTTCTACCCACAGCTTTCCTTAAGAAAGTTTTGCCTGTCATAGCGTCTGAGTTGACTCAGATAATAAACACTTCCCTTCTGTCAGGTGTTTTCCCCCTGTCCCTAAAAACAGCAATTATCAAACCACTGCTGAAAAAAAACAATTTAGACAAACTACTACTCCAGAACTACAGGCCCATCTCAAACCTCCCCTTTATCAGTAAGATTATCAAAAAAGCTGTATTTCAACAATTAAACGCCTTCTTAACAACGACCAGACGCTTTGACGTTTTCCAGTCTGGCTTCCTGCTCACCACAGTACAGAGACCACCCTTATCAAGGTGTTTAATGACATCCATATAAATGCAGACTGTGGAAGAACCACCGTGCTGGTACTATTGGACCTCAGTGCAGCATTTGATACTGTTGATCACTCCATTCTGTTAGACCGTCTGGAAAACTGGGTCGGCCTCTCTGGTACAGCTCTCCACTGGTTTAAATCCTACTAAAAGGACAGGGAATCTTTTCTATCAGTAGGTAACTTTACATCAAAGATGACAAAAATCACACGTGGGGTTCCCCAAGGGTCCATCCTGGGTCCCCTCCTCTTCAATATCTACATGCTCCCTCTAGCTCAGATCATAAAAAAACACAATATCAGCTACCATAACTATGCAGACGACACACAGCTTTACATCACCATGTCACCAGGTGACTATGGACCAGTTCAGGCACTGAGTAAATGCCTAGAAGAAATCAATACATGGATGTGTCAAAACTTTCTTCAACTGAATAAAAACAAAACTGAAGTAATATTTGGACCAATAGAGGAGAGATCAAAAGTTGGCACACAGCTTCATTCGCTTCAGCTAGGAACCACTGATGGGGGGAACCAGTGCTGATGAGCTGTGAGTCAGAGTCATGTTTTCCCAGCTTCACCTGCTGCTTCCTGTCAGACAGGAAGTCTGTGATCTACCTGCTGCTTCCTGTCAGACAGGAAGTCTGTGATCCACCTGCAGGTGGAGTCGGGCACATTCAGCTGGGAGAGCTTCTCCTGAAGCAGAGATGGGATGATTGTGTTGAAGGCAGAGCTGAAATCCATAAACAGGATCCTGGCGTAGGTTCCTGCAGTGTCCAGGTGCTGGAAGGTGTAGTGGAGGGCCAGGTTGACAGCGTCGTCTGCAGACCTGTAGGCAAACTGTAGGGGGTCCAGGAGGGGGTCGGTGATTTCTTTAAGGTGTGAAAGCACAAGGCGTTCAAAGGACTTCATAACCACAGAGGTCAGAGCGACGGGTCTAAAGTCATTAAGTCCTGTGGTCCTTGGCTTCTTGGGAACAGGGATAATGGTGGAGGATTTGAAGCAGGCTGGCACGTGACATGTCACCAGTGAGGTGTTAAAAATGTCTGTGAACACTGGAGACAGCTGATCAGCACAGTGCTTCAGGGTGGATGGAGAGACAGAGTCTGGTCCAGCAGCTTTCCGGGGGTTCTGTCTTCCAAAGAGTTTGTTAACATCTCTCTCGTGCATGGAAAGAGTTGTCACTGAGGAGGAGGTGGAGGTGATCTGTTGAGTGGTGTCGTGGGGGGATGATTGCAGAACTGTCCCTTTGTCAAAACGATAGTAGAAGGTGTTAAGGTTGTTTGCTAACTGTCAGTCGTTCATGGAGGGGGGGGGGGGGGGGTTAGGCTTGTAATTTGTTATCTGCCTGAGACCTTTCCAGGCAGAACACAACCTGGTTCGTGATGGTACACGAACCAGGGTGTCCTCACAGAAGCTGATATATGATGTCACAGCCTCTGTGAACTCATCCAGACACGTTTGCATGTGGCGTGATGTAAACACTGACCAGAATGAATGAAGCAAACTCGCAGGGAGAATGAAAAAGCTTACAGTTTATGATAAAGGATTCTAGGTCAGGAGAACAGTGCTGCTGGATCACTGACACATCGTTGCTCCAGCTTTCGCTTTACCGGAGAGTTCTGAGTCACGGTCCGCTCTGTGAAGTTGTAAGCCGGCCACCTGCAGCGCGGAGTCCGTGATTAACCCACTCAGCCATGTCTCCGTGAAGCAAAAAACAGCAGATGAAGAGAAGTCCCTGTTTTTTCCCAGCATCAGTTGTAATTTGTGCAGTTTGTTGGGCAGGGAACGCACGTTGAACAGGATAATTCCCGGTAGCGGTGAGCGGAGTGCGAGATGGCGAAGACACACGAGCGCACCAGCGCATTTCCCTCTCCTCCGGCGATTCGCTGCATGAGCAAAGGTGAGCGCACTTTTTAACAGAATGTCCAGAATTTCCAGCGTAGGGAGAACAAAAGTGGGGAATAAATCCTCTGGTGATGTTGCCCTGATGTTCATGAGTTCTTCTCTGGTGAAAGAGCTCCGGGTATCATCACAAAAACCAGAGTTAAATAGTAAAACAAAGCAGAAAAGAGCGCACCAACACACCTGATTGCATCGATGATGCTCCCATCAAGGCTGGCAGTGATCAAATGCCACGCCCATCGTAAAGGTAATGACTTAATCATTATGGGGAACAACGCTGCAGATGAGGCAGCAAAACTAGCATCTAAGTGCCAGATGGCTATCTTGGCACCAGTGGTCACCTTGGAACCAATGGTGACACCAGAAGACATCATTTTTATGCAGCCGGAGGCCGGTTCGAGTGAGCATGCTCTCTGGGTGCAGAGAGGTGCAACAATGAGTGAAAGTGAGTGAGTTTCTTCCCATCTGCTACCAGCCTTATGAACAAGGCCAAGAGCCTCCTGTGACACTGGACACTGTCTCTCTCCCCCGTTCAGGACTAACAAGCTTCTGCGTTACATTAACGCACAGTTTACTGAGTGTATATAGCTTCTGTATATATATGTCCATTTTATTTTATTGCATGATTATTTTTTGTCTGCACCATCAACACCAAGTCAAATTCCTTGTAAGTGCAAACCTACTTGGCGATTAAACTTCATTCTGATTCTGAAAGTGGTTTGTGGAGATCACAAAGTGGACATTTAGGTGCACCAGTAGCATTGCTGACAATGTTGATCTCAGAAGCCCATGACTTGTGTGGCGACACCAGGTGAAATTTTGGAATATCGTCTAAAATGAAGATTCAACAACGCTACCCTGGGAATTTCACCCAGAGAATATGACTTTCTTTTTAATGCACACAGGTTTAGTTTACGCGTGATGTGGAACATCTGACACAGCTTCAAGCTTTACCACAAGCACTATTTATTACATGCAGTTAAAACACTTTAAAAGCGTTAAAACACTCTTTAAAACCAGTTCTTTGAAATGAGTGAACAAAAGTAGAAGAAAAACTAAAGAAACTACAGTGACTGAGGTCACTATCAGAAGGACCACTATACGAATGGCATCACAGCAAAAAAAAACAAAAACCTTTAGAACACCAAACACAGTGAGAAACCCCAAATTCAGGAATCACAGCACACAAAAAAAAGGAAGATGCCGTGGCCACACCAGCACCACCACCGGACCTCAGCACTGCCAACAATAAACAAACAAAACAATTAATAATCACAACACTCTTAAACTAATATAAAAGAAAAACAATATCAGCCCGAATAAAATAAACGGTTATATAAAAACCACAAAAGGGCTGGGCCAAAAATAATAAACATAAAAAAACAAGTTAAAATGTCGAAACCGAAGGTGGCTCTCTGGCCACGCCACAGCAGGAGGCGAAGTGGGAGTGCCGCTGCCGCACCCCGAACACCGCTTCGGTTGGTGACCGACTTCGGCAGGAAAACGTGCAAAATCCGGGTAACCAGAGCAGCAGTGGTCCCAACGTAGGGAGACCTATGAAAGTTGATTGATCACTAAAACAGAACTATGACAAACTGAAGCTTACAATGACTGTTACTTCCTTACCTGTTAGTCCACACAAATACACACAGACACACATTCGTAGCACGAGGGAGAGGAGGAGGGTAGCACAGTTGCGTTTTAGCACCAGGGAATAAAAGTAGCGTGCACCACACCACACTCAGTTTGCAGCTTCCTCTTATATACCCCGCCCACTTTGGTCCACCAGCACTTCACCCCTGAAAACTATTTGTTTAGAAATATATATTTCTATACTATTAAACTTGGATCACTGCAGCAGAGGGAAAGTGACAGAGAAGTTGAAAAGGCAAGGTTATTGGTCACCTTACATGCAAGCAATGGTGGATGAAATCCTGAGCCAATGTGAAATATGTGCAGAAAACAATGTTCGTGAAAGGCATAAAATCACCGATTGGACACATCCTGGTCCCTGAGGGATCCTTTAAACATCTTGTGATAGATTATGTTGACATGATAAAGCCAGTAAAAGGGAAAATATACATGTTGGTGGTGATCGATCGGTTCAGCCGATGGGTTGAAGCCGTCCCATCAAAGATATTGGGAGCTGACACGGTGATTCAGTTTCTGACAAGAGAGGTGATTCCGAGATTTGGAATTCCGTCCGAAATCAGTTCAGATAATGGTTCAGCATTTATCCAAAAGGTTTTGAAGGGTGTTTTGTCAAAGCTAGGAATTAAACAACGCTTTGGAGCAGTCTACCACCCGCAGAGTCAGGGTATTGTAGAAAGGATCAATGGAACTTTAAAAGCTAAGCTGAATAAAATCTGTGCTTCTACTAAACTAAACTGGATTGATGCTTTGCCGCTTGCGCTAATGAGCTGCTTGCACCAAAGCACACATTTAACCCCGCATGAAATACTAACAGGCAGAACAATGCCAGTGCCTGAATGGAGCCTTCCATTCAAAGGCCCTCCACTTAAACAGCTACAAACAGAGTTGAAAGCACATATGGATCAACTAACTGCCATCCATAGAGCTATTTATCTGCAGGAAAAAGCCAGAAGTTCCTGTCCAGAGACAGTGGTGAAGGTGTTCAGACGAAAATGGAACAGCTCGAGATGGGATGGACGATTTCAGGTCACATGAGCGACCGCAACCACCGTTCAATTAGAGGAGAGTTATACGTTGTATCATTTGACTTATTGCACTAAAGGTCACACCAGAGGCACTGTGAAGCCAGACATTGGGAAAAAGTGTGAACAGACAGTTTGCAGCAGTGAGACTGGTATTATTGACATTTTACCTGTGGATGTTGGCAGAAGTGGTGGCCCTAACAACAGCGAGGCCAAAGATAGACTCTCACAGTCTGCAGCCCATACTGAATTCAAATGGAAAGCAACGGTAACCGATACAGAATTTTGTACAAAATTAGATACAGAGTTTGAGGTGAACATTTATTACAACGATCAAAAATTATGTGGAAAGAGTGTCAAACAGGAATATACAGAGTATGGGATAAACCAGTGCTCACTTATTCTTTACATAAAAAAGATGGTTTTGATGTAGAAACAAAAATAGAATCCCACAGGGACCCCGAGGACAATTACTAATATGACCTAACAATGAAGAATCTAGAAAACGCCAATGTAGTATCAGGAAGTGGTGATTTAAAACGGGTAGGAAGCAAGGAATTAACTGCTACAGTTCAAATGTTTAATGACCAAATTAGGATACATGTCGAGCCAAACAGTGATAAATATAACTTGGTTGAAAGGAACGTGATTATTTCTAGATTAGATAAAGGTGACAGACGAAGGATGTGTAATTCGTATGCCACAACATTAATTGTAAAATGATGTTTGGAATGCAGATTGTGGTTGGATTATTGAAGCAGATGTAATAGCCTTCCGGATTGATAAAACATTCGAGTTGAAATTCAAAGACATCACCTCTAGTGGGAAAGTGTCATGGTTTTAATATGATTAGCCCACATGCAGACACGATATGGAAGCCAGAGCGCAGTTTAAGAAGTTTTATTATAAGTTCAGGCTACAAGGATAACACAGGGTGGTGGAATCGATCGAGGTCTGAACGTCAGTGCTGGGGAAACTGCAGGAGAGAGAAGGGAGATGTTAATTAAAAACATCCAAAAAGTAATCCAAAAACATAAACTGCAAGAGGCAGAAAATCCAGAGTTAGACAAAAAAATCCAAGTACGAAAAACTCACAGGTTCAGGTTCTCGGGACTAAGTAGAAGGCCACGTCATACCACGACTGGGTAAGGCTCCGGCGTCTTCCATCTGTCTGCGTCTTCCTTAAGAAGTCAGTGATCCGCACTCTAAACGAGCCGCAGGTGTGGGTCACGCCCCCCAGCGAACTAGAACTACGTGTGGAGCAGAATTAGCGCACCAACCAACAGAGAATCCTAACAGAATGTAGATTCAACTACATTATGTAACTTACCGCGTAAAGAGGCGTTACCAGAAGAAATAAATTGTTTCCCCCTAACAACCACGGCTACTAGAACTACAGTAGAAGTGAAGAAAATTACCGTCCCTTGTGGACATGTGACTTTATCTACTTTAGTTACCAAAACAGGACTATATAAACCGACACCTTTAACAGAGAAGACATTAACGGTCACATCAGCATCTAAAATTTTAAATAGCACAATACAAATTTTAACAAACACAGGTAAAATTACAAAGGTAATTAAAACCGCAAGCAGTGATGATCGGCCCTCGCAGCCAAGCGCAGCTCTGGCCCATTGGCCACCGCGGGGGTTCGCGCCCCGCCGGTCGCCAGCCACCGCAGAAGTTGTCACGCATTTTTCCCGCCCGTCCACCGGGCGATTCACACGAACGCGTTGAGCAGCACTCCCCCACGACTCACAAAAAATCTGGTGAAGATCGGTCGATGCAGCGAGGAGATACAGCCGTTGAATAATGAAAATGCATTGGGCCAAAATTAAAGCGTTCAGCGGGCCGGATTCGGCCCGTGGGCCGTACGTTTGACACCCCTGGTTTAAACATTAGTATACCAATTTAATCAAAGGTATCTTACTTACTAGCTGGTAATCCAGCTTTATGTCAAAAGTTAACAAAACCTTTTTTTTTTTTATTCTCTTTATTTAACGTTTTTCATATCAATGAAACATACATCACACATAGAACTAGGGGCACTGATACATAGGTAAATAAAAGAGAAAAGATAAAATATTACAAGACATTAAGCTTGATTATGCTTCCTTATTCTTGTATTTCAGCCATTTAGACCAGTGTTTATCAAAAGAATGTCTTCTTACGCGTAAAAGATAGGTCAGTTTTTCCATGGAGTAGATCTCCTCAACGACTTCCCACCATTGATCCAGCTTGGGAGAAAGTTTCTTTAGCCAGGACCGTGTAATAGCTTTTTTACTTGCAAGGGATAAAATTTTGAAAAGGTACTCGTCTTCTTTTCGGAGTACTTCTTCAGATAACAGCCCCAGCAGAAAAATTCTGGGGTCCTTAGGAATGACATACCCCAAGATTATCCCGGTAGACAGACAGATACCGTCCCAGTAAGTTGCCAACTATGGGCAGTACCAAAATATATGAGAGTGATCGGCGTTCTGATGGCCACATTGTCTCCAGCATTGCTGATCTTTTCTTCTCTGTCTACTAGTAATTTTAGGTTTAATGAAGTATCTGATTAGGCATTTCCATCCGAATTCTTTCCACCTCTTAGAGCTGGTGGATGTCTGTTGTGTCGTACACATTGAAAGCCAATCATCCTCTGAAATCATTTTTCTTAATTCCCTTTCCCATTTAGCCTTAATATTCAAGGTGTTATTTCCATTATATTTCTGCAGCCCTTTATATAGTTTGGAAACAGTTTTACATGGAAGGTTAGAGTAAGCATTTTTGAAAATGTTTACAATAGTATTACCTTCAGGAGGAACACTCTTCTTTATTTTAGTGTTGTAAAAATGTCTCACCTGGAAGTATTTAAATAAGTCTCTGTTCTCAAGATTATACTCCTTTTTCAATTGATCAAAAGTTTTAAAAATGTTACCATCTACAAAGTGGCATAAAGCCATGAGTCCTCTATCTTTCCAACCTAAAAAAGAGGGATCCAATTCTCCTGGCCGAAAGTTTGAGTTACAGGAGGGCCACATCAGGAGTCCAGTGACATCTGCCAATCTGTACCTGTCCACCACCTCTTTCCAGATTAACAATGTGTCTTCAACTATACCATTCCCATTTTTATCTGTAACTATTTTATCTCCCAGCCTTGATTGGGGTTGAACACCGCCTTGCCTAAGTTTAATCTGTTTCCATCCAGTCTCCATTTTCGAAGAGCACCAACAGACCATAAATCTCATCATAGTAATCCCTCAAATTTGGAAGGGCCAGACCCCCTTGCTCCCTATTAATTTGAAGTGTTCTGCGAAAAGGCCGATTTTGTGTTTTATATTAGCAAAACTAATACCCTTTATTCCATCATCCTCTCTAATGGCCTGTGCCAAGGGTTCAATGAATATTGCAAAAAAGCGATGGACTTAGACAACAACCCTGGCGGGTTCCTCTGTATAGTTGAAAGCTGTTGGTAAGGTGTCCATTAAAGGAATACTATGCAACCGGGGTTGATTTTCCAGCGAGGCTCCCCCCAGAGGGCGAAAGTAAAAGCGCACTGTCGTAAAGATGCTCAGCTTTTCTGGTTTCTCCGTCAAGCCAGGCGCGGTTGTTTTGAGCTTAGCAGACAGGCGAACGCAATGAAAAGTGGAAAAAACGGCAGTACAAACAATGACTAACACAGTGAAAGTATGAACATCAAGCTTCCCGCAGCGCTATCGGGCCGCGCCCGCCTCACCCGCCTCGGCAGTTTTATTATTAGTTATTTTTTTTTTATGTTGGCGAGACGCTACCGCCACCGCCTCGCCAAGCCGCGGCCGCCGCCTCGCCGCCGTGGTAGCGTCTCGCCAACATAAAAAAAAAAAATAATAAATAATAATAAAACTCGATATGCTTGCATGTTTATTTGACGTTAACACGCGGTTCTTTGTTGCTATCGCGCGTGCATATAGTGAATGGCAGGGCAAAAACACATGGAGTTCTCGTCGTAAAGCAAGACCGACTCTTGCGGTCTTGCACGAGACTTCTGAGCCTGTGTGTGCGGGCCGAGAGCTCTTGCAATTGCTAGTGCGGTATTTCCCCTACAGACCACCAGGGTGACCGAGAAAACCTTTGTTCGACCTGAAATGACTCATTTAATCATCCAAAACGGTATGGAGCACATTAATTAACTGAAAAATGTTGCATAGTATGCCTTTAATTTTTACCCTGGCCCGTGGTTCATCGTAAATTGACCGCAAGCAACTAATAAACTGATTATTAAATCCCAGACGCTCAAGCACCTTATATAAAAAAGCCCAATTGACACGGTCAAAGTCCTTTTCTGCATCCAGGCTAACTAATGCAACGCTAAGGCCCTGCTTTTTAGCATGGTCTATTACATGTAATGTTCGTCTTATGTTATCATGAGTTTGTCGGCCTTTGATGAAACCTGTCTGGTCTTTGTGTATTATATCTAACAAGTAATGTTCCATTCTCCGAGAAATTATTGACGTGAAAATTTTATAATCAACGTTCAAAATTAAGATTGGGCGATATGATTCACAGTATTCGATGTTTTTTCCTTCTTTAGGGAGGACAGATATTATAGCCTCTTTCCAAGATGGGGGAATATCAGCTCTGCTCAATGTCCAGTTTAAAGACTCAAGTAGGACGGGGGAGAGCTCCTTTCTGAACATCTTGTACCATTCATTTGGAAACCCATCACTACCTGGGCTCTTGGTATTTTTCAAATGTCCAATAATTGTATCTAATTCTTTCTGGGTAATGGGGGCAGATAATGCTTCATTTTGGATTAGTCCAATCAAAGGTAGGTCCAAGGCTGCCAAGTAGTTGTCAATGTCATTTATGTTAACTGATTCTGGGGGAGAGTATAATGTTTTAAAATAGTCTTCAAAGGTCTTATGTATTTTATCCATGTCATAGGTTAAGTTACCAGTAGAAGATTCTCTAATTTTGGTAATCGAATGCTTCGATTGATGTTTACGAAGTTGTTTGGCTAAGATTCGTGAAGCTTTTGGGCCTGATTCATAAAATGTTTGTTTGGAGAATCTTAATTTTTGCTCTAGCTCCTCAAATATCTTTTCGTTTATATTGTTTTTAGTTTTTGTTATTTGTTCTGATACTTCCACATTGTTAGTCATTTGCTGTTTTAATTCTAATTCCCTCAATGTTTCTTCTAGTTCATTGTATTTTAACCTTTTTAACTTTTTAAGATAGGCAGTTCTAGAAATTAGTCTTCCTCTCATTACTGCCTTGACCGTGTCCCAGACTAAAGTGGGCTTCACTTGCCCATTGTTATTGTCTTTTATACATTCCGTTATTTCTTTTCTAATCTCATTTGTGGTGGTTTCATTATTAAGGATACCTATGTTTAAGCGCCATAGTGTCGTCTTAGGCCTTTTAGACAGACCGATGGACAAATAGATAATATTGTGGTCCGAAACGTCAGAAGTTCCAATTGAGCATTCCTTCACTTTAGATCTATCGATAGTATTCATCAGAAACAGATCGATCCTGGAATGGACTTTGTGCGTAGAAGAATAATGAGTAAAATGCAGCTTAAGCGAAAATTCAGACTGAAGAAACTCTATTGCCTACCTCCATCAATCAGGGACTCATCCGCCTCCGACGCAAGCCAATCAGCTTTGAACTGCTCCTCCTCAAAGCCAATCAGCATCCTGGGTTCATCTTAAAAAGAACTCCACATCCTCATCTCGGCCTTCTCCTCAGCGAGCAAGCAGTGGCTGCGCGTGTCCGGTTTGGACTCTGTCGACCGGTTTCAAGAGACAATAACTTATCCTGAAATCCTCCTGCCATAGGAATACCGTCTAGCCGCACATCTTCCTTTCCAACCTCTGTTTTCGTCAGCTCCGGTTCCTGGCGCAAAGAACTCGCAAGCGACGCAGACGCGTCCCAACTCTGCCTAAGTTCCGGTCAGCTTCGCTCCATAGCGCGCCGGGGTCTTTCTCAAACTGATCCCGTGGGGCTGGCTCTTGGTTCGCGGATCCGCCGACTCATCCGGGACCTCCTCTGGTTTTCATCGGCTTTGTGGCGCCACCTTGCCGCTCGTCCCGGCCGCATCTTTTCAGCCGGATCTACTCTCTCATTCACTCGCTAATGCGTTCGGAGCCAGCTCAGGTAATATGTATTCACCCATGTTTGTTTTCGTTTTCTTCTTCTTCTGGTGTTGCCGGTAGCCACCGGGCTTTTGGTGGCATTGCTGCCACCTACTGGTTGGAGTATGAAGTGCATTTTAAATTCAGCAATTGATACCAATCGTTATTAAACCGCTGCAACTCTGGTGCAATTTGGCATCCGCTTGGACTGGTCTGTATTGGGTTCAGACTTCTCATTTATGCTGACCAGGCCACTTCTGTCACTCTTGTCATTTCAATGTTTTGCCAATCAATTCTTCAGGTGTTGTGAAATTATACATGTTAAAGTTATTTAAGGTTTTGTTAGTGGGTATTATCTGAATGTCAGCTGGGAACCTACGTACGGATGGCTGTGGGGATGGTTTGAGTATTGGGCGATCTTTAACAGCAACTTGCTCATGTATTTAGGGATTGTCTATTTCTTCTTTTAGGTTCAAGAATTCATTCAAGATGAATAACCGGAGAGCATCACTGAAGGTGCTGTTGTCTGGTTGATACTATTTTCAATTACGGATCCTCTCTGCAGTTGTGAGGCTAACTAAAGCTACTAAGCAACGAGATCATCAGTTAGCAGGATGCAGTGCAGAATCTGAATTAAATTATTAAATTCATCCAAATGACATGGAATAAGCTAAATAAGCTAATCGATTCATAACAGCATTTGGTATGCGTTTGGCATTCTACGTATTTATGAGCTAAGCAACATTATCGATTATGTCTTAAGAAGTGTTACCCATGTTTAATGGTCCTTCATTTTCTGGATGTTTTCTTCTTATAGATATTCTTTTCACTATTCCCAGTTATTTTTCTCAAACTAAACCTGTCAGCCTGCATTGAGTTCTCTGTATTGATCTTAACCTAGTTCCATGATGGCTTTTGCCTGCAGACAAGCTCTCGAATTCTCGAGATATCAGTTTCATATCAGTTATTTCTGAGGGTCGGCTGCTCTCCTCGCTCGGTCACCTCAATCTCGCAGGTGCATCATTTTAAGAGTCACGTTTTATTTCCAGGCAGCTTGAGCTCACTAATTTCGTTTCCTTCCCTCCTTGAACAGGATACTCTGGTTAAGAGTTGCCGTTCTGAACTTTCCTTCTGGTCTGGTTTGCTTCTCGTCCGGATTTGAAATACACTTTCTATAATGTCTTTTTGTCTGTAGATGCGTTAAATTTTACGGATGTGCATCCGTAAGTTTTGGAGGATTCTAAAAACAGTTGGTTTGCAGATTCGTGAAATTGTCAAAGAAATAATTAATCTTGTGGCCTTTCATCTAAAGTTATTTCAGCATTCAGGATGTGAGCTGCGCAACAGCAGACGCTTGTGGAGCCCAATCATAGGTGATGGCTATCATCAGCATGCCTCACATATCTGCTCTTACTTTTCATTCATCTTAGCCGCCTAATGCTCATCTTAAAGGTAATCTAACTACGAATACTGGTGGTGGATTCAAATCTCATTCAAGTCTCATTAAGCGCGTCCTGTCCTGTTCATTCCCTCTTGGTCACTCATTCATTTATGTGCATCATCCCTAAGCATCCTCTGTTATTTATCCTGTCATCCAGGCGTCCCGCCATGCAGTTGTCCTGTTATTCTGTTCATTCCTTCATGGTCATTCATTTATTCATGTTCCCTGCCATGTTCCCCACTACGTTCCCTGCATACTCCTTGCATGCTTCCTGCATGCTCCCAGTGTGCTCCCTGTGTGTTCCCTGCCATACTTTTTGCCATGTTTCCTTCTATGCTCCTTGCCGTGTTTCCTTCTATGCTCCTTGCCGTGTGTTTCCTTCAATGCTCCTTGCCGTGTTTCCTTCAATGCTCCTTGCCGTGTGTTTCCTTCTATGCTCCTTGCAACGCCCTCCTCCCTGCCATGCGGCCTGCCCTGCCATGTGTTTCCTTCCATGCGGCCTGCCCTGCCATGTGTTTCCTTCAATGTTCCTTGCCATGTGTTTCCTTCAATGTTCCTTGCCATGTGTTTCCTTCAATGTTCCTTGCCATGTGTTTCCTTCAATGTTCCTTGCCATGTGTTTCCTTCAATGCTCCTTGCCATGTGTTTCCTTCAATGCTCCTTGCCATGTTCTCTGCCATGCGTTCTCTGCCATGCTCCCTGTGTGTTCCCTGCGTTCTCTGCCATGCGTTCTCTGCCATACTCCCTGTGTTCTCTGCCATGTGTTCTCTGCCATGTGTTCTCTGCCATGCGTTCTCTGCCATGTGTTCTCTGCCATGCGTTCTCTGCCATACTCCCTGTGTGTTCCCTGCGTTCTCAGCCATACCCCCTGAGTTCTTTGCCATGCTCCCTGTGTGTTCTGCGTTCTCGGCCATGCTCCTGCATGCGGCCTGCCCTGCCATGTTCCCTTCTATGCTCCCTGTGTGTTCTCTGCCATGCTCCCTGCGTTCTCTGCCATGTTCCCTGCGTTCTCTGCCATGCTCCTGTGTGTTCCCTGCCATATTTCCAGCCATGCTCCCTGTGTGTTCCCTCCCATGTCCCCTGCATGCTGCCCGCCTTGCTCCCTGCCATGATTATTCATTCATCACGCGCATCAGCCCAAAACTGACCATTCACCTCACTTTCCACCTCTCCATCAACCTCACCTCATCTTTCCATTCATCTTGTTTAATTCTGGTAAGCCTTTGCGGCAATGGCCCTCTTTGCTAAGCTTTCACATCTTTTCTCCTTCATTACTCATCCTTCTCCTTCTCTCTGCCTTCTGAACTTGCTGACGCTCTGGCCTGGACCTCGGCATTTTTGGGGGGTAATTTCCCTATTCTCATACATCTGCTTATCTATGTTAAAGTATAAATCACCGTTTATGTTCCTGCCGAGGTCCGAGCGCCAAAGTTTAAACTATTGTATCAATAAATTCCTATCGCTTTTCTCTCTTTGTGAGTCTTTAGTTTGAAATGATGCTAAAGCGGAAATACAACCGAAGAACTCTTGCTTACTTCCATTCAATCAGAGGCTTGTCCGCCTCCGATGGAGCATTTGCTTCAAGCCACACCTCCTCGAAGCCAATCATCATCCAGTGTTCACCTCAAACAGCAACTCCAAATCATCTCTCAGCCTGCTTTTTGGCAAGCGCAAGAACCATTGCACTAATGTCGTATTTCGCTTCAGACATTCCCCTTTGCAAGCCTTTCAGTTCCAAGTATCATCCTGAGACCGACCATCTCTATTCATTCACCTCAACATACACCTCACTTCATCTCCCCATTCATCTCACTCAACTTTGGTAAGCCTTCGCAGCACTTTTCCTCTATAGCTCATCCTACTTGTCTCTGTTTTTAGTTTAATCCAAGTCTCATTGTCTTTCAACCATGCAGACGCACCGGCCTCGACCTCAGCAATTTTTGGGGGGAAATATCCCTATTCTCATACGCCTGCTAATGCATATTCAAGTATAATTCAGCGTGAATTTTTCCTGCCGAGGTCTGAGCGCCAAACTCTTAAAATATTGTATCAATAAAATTCTTCTAATTGCCTTTTCTTTCTGTGTGAGTTTTTCAGATTGAAATGCAGCTTAAGCGAAAATTCAGACTGAAGAAACTCTATTGCCTACCTCCATCAATCAGGGACTCATCCGCCTCCGACGCAAGCCAATCAGCTTTGAACTGCTCCTCCTCAAAGCCAATCAGCATCCTGGGTTCATCTTAAAAAGAACTCTACATCCTCATCTCGGCCTTCTGCTCAGCGAGCAAGCAGTGGCTGCGCGTGTCCGGTTTGGACTCTGTCGACCGGTTTCAACCCACCTCCATCCCCTTCTCCACCATCGTACCAAGCTCCGCCTGGCTTTCCTACGGTCCTCCTTCAACCACGTCCCTATCAGAGCGTAATTCCTCCGGACTCTTACGGATTTCCCAGTCACTCCTTAAAACGGTCCGGCAGAAGACCGCCATGCTGAGCCTGGTTTTGCCAGAGGTTTCTTCCCAAGGGGGAGTTTTTTCTCTCCACAGTCGCTTCATGCTTGCTCATCATGGACAGTTCATGCAAACCTGTGTTTATCAAGTTGGACATCTAGCCCAAACAGATCATCATATGGACTGAACAAACTTTGCTTATCTCCACTCCACCACCAGTTTCAGACCCGGGGGGAAATATCCCTATTCTCATACGCCTGCTAATGCATATTCAAGTATAATTCAGCGTGAATTTTTCCTGCCGAGGTCTGAGCACCAAACTCTTAAAATATTGTATCAATAAAATTCTTCTAATTGCCTTTTCTTTCTGTGTGAGTTTTTCAGATTGAATTCTCTCTCTGTATTGTGAAGAGCCCTCCAAACATCAAACAGGCCCAACTCCCTGATCAAGATATTTAGATCTTTTGACCTGCCAGTTTTTTGTTTTTTATGACTTGTTGTATCTAGAGCATAATTAGAAATTGTGTTCATATCTCCAGCACAAACAAGAACTCCTTCACTAAATGAGATAATGGTGTCAAAGAACATTTTTAAGAAGGTTCTGTCGCTCTGTGGAGGAACATATATATTGACAATTGTGACCACAGAGTCATCAATTCTCCCCTTTATAATGACAAATCTGCCCTCTTTGTCCCTCTTCTCAGATATCAGTTCAAAATTCAGTGAGTCAGAAATAAGGGTAACTACCCCCCTCTTTCTACTATTTCTACAAGAGCTGTAAAATGTGTTTGAGTAACCAAATGACTTAAACTTATCATGTTCTTGTTTAGACAAATGTGTCTCTTGTAAAAGAGCTATTTGTATCCCATCTTTCTTTAATTTAGCTAATACTTTTTTTCTTTTAACTGGACTGCCCAGTCTGTTTACATTTAAGGAAGCAATTTTTAAATTATATGACATTAATATGTAAAAAAAATTACCTTGAATGGATTGGCCCCAGAACACAGAACACAAACATTAACACAAACATTAGTAAAGAAAAACGAAATCCAACTGACTTCCAAGATGAGAAGAAGCTCTCTCTTCCCATTCTTGACCCCGTTGGTGGATCGCGGGTTAAACCTCTCAAACGGAGAGGGCCCCGAAAAGGACAGTAAAAGCGCCATTAGGAAAAAACATATCCATCCAATTAGTCCAACGTAAAAAATAAATCAGTGACCTCTCCCACGGAATGGAAAATCAACGTCCAGCCAGAAAAAAATAGAAGAAGAAATGAATTACGTTACATCATGTCGATCAGCCTAGTTTCACTCGGACATGCTGCGCTGGAAGTTCTGCAGCTTGTTCTTCGCTCTCAATGCCACCGCAGCACCACCATTGTTCGCCGATTGCCAGCCCAATTGCTCCCGAAGATTCAGCTCCGCTCTGGAACCGCCGTCTGCTGTCGCCGGCTCCTCCGCCTGGATTCCACGTTTCTTCAGCTCGTTGTGGGCTTCCAGAGCGCTGGAATATGTGCGGGTCCCTGAATCCCAGTGGATCCTCATGCTGATAAACGGTGTTTGGAAGCGTATGCCTTTTGCCTTGAGTGCTTTTTTAATAGTGTTGTATTCTCTGCGCTTCTTCACTATCTCAGGTGCATAGTCGTGATCGAAGTGAATATGCGGAGAGCCCACCTGGGTCTTGCCTTTTTTCCACACTTAAGATCTTTTCTTTTGTGGAGAATTCCAGAAAGTTAACAATAATAGCCCTCGGTGGTGAGTCGGGAGGAGGTTTACTTGCCTTGAGTGCGAGAGGTGCTCTGTATTTTCAGATCAAAGTCCTCCGTTAGTTGTAGCTGGCTTCTCAAAAATGTCTCAATATACTGTGTAGTGGAGTTCCCCTCCTGACCTTCTGGCACCCCAAAGACACGTACATTGTTTCTTCGGGATCGGGATTCTAAATCAAGCACTTTGAGCTTCGTTTTTCTCTGTTGTTCGATGCAGGAGCACAGCGCCTCGGTCGCCTCTTTTGCCCAGTTTTCCACTTGATGAATTCGGACTTCCGCCTCGTCGACCCGCTCCGTCAAGCTCTGCATCTCGACGGCGATGCTGTCCAGCTTACCATTAATCTCAAGCCCCAATTGGTCCATGTTATGTTGAAGCTTTGCATTGTCCCCCTTCAAGACAGTCTTCAAGTCGTCTATAGCCTTAAGTATCTCCACCGAGTCCATGTTGGTTCCGGTGCTTTCAGCTCCCGAGTTAGCCGCGTTGTTGCTAGCTTGATTCAGTCGTGTGCTAGCTTTAGTGCCCGAGGCAAATTTATCCTGGTTTTTGGGCATCTTTGTCGACTTTTTATGACTCGACGTGTTTCTCTTCCCGTTCATAAATTAGTTTGTCGTAACAGTGAGCTGGTTAACGAGTTTTGAACGGGATTTTCTTGTGTTAAAGTGGGAGAGAGGTTCTAACACGTCCGCCTACTCCATTTACTTCTGGAAGTCAACAAAACCTTTTTAGTTCTATAAAGTTAATTGTTATTTCATGTGCTTAAGGGTTTTGTTTCTTGCATTAAGACAGCTTTTATGAACGTTTGACAGTTAAATTGGTGGATAAACACCTAAAAGAAATACTGTAACAGTAACACTTTATCAATTGGAAACATGTGGCCTCTGGTAATAAAGTCAAAAATTTTGGTTCTATTTTTGACCAAGACAGGTCATTTAAATCCCATATTAAAAAGGTTTCCAGAGTTTCCTTTTTTCACCTTCTAAATTAGAAACATTCTGTCCAGGAGCAATGCTCAAAAACTAGTCCATGCATTTATTACTTGAAGGCTGGACTATTGTAATTATTTACTACTATCAGGAAGTCCACAAAATGCAGTTTAAGTCTTCAACTGATCCAAAATGCTGCAGGAATTCTGATGAAAATCAACAAGAGGGATCATATTTCTCCAATTTTAGCCTTCCTTCACTGGCTTACTGTTAAATCAAAAATAAAATTTAAAATTCTTCTTCTAACGTATAAAGCCCTTAATAATAAAGCTCCATCATACATCAGAGCTCTGATTACCCCGTATGTTCCTAACAGAGCACTTCGCTCTCAGACTGCAGGTCTGCTGGTGGTTCCTAGAGTGTCTAAAAGTAGAATGGGAGGCAGATCCTTTAGTTATCAGGCTCCTCTCCTTTGGAACCAACTCCCAGTTTTGGTCCGTGAGGCAGACACCCTGTCTACTTTTAAGACTAATCTTAAAACTTTCCTTTTTCCATCCATCTATCTATCGTCTTCCGCTTATCCTGGGTCGAGTCGCGGGGGTAGCAGCTTCAGTAGGGAGGCCCAGACGTCCCTCTCCCCAGCCACTTGGGCCACCTCCTCCGGGGGAATCCCAAGGTGTTCCCAGGCCAGCAGAGAAAACATAGTCTCTCCAGCGTGTCATAGGTCTTCCCCTGGGCCTCCTCCCGGTGGGACGTGCCCAGAACACCTCACCAGGGATGCGTCCAGGAGGCATCCTAACCAGATGCCCGAGCCACCTCAACTGGCTCCTCTCAATGTGAAGAAGCATTGGCTGTACTCTGAGTCCTCCCCGGATGACTGAGCTCCTCACCCTATCTCTAAGGGAGAGCCCAGACACACTACGGAGAAAACTCACTTTGGCCGCTTGTATCCGGGATCTCGTTCTTTCAGTCACGACCCAAAGCTGGTGACCATAGATGAGGGTAGGAACATAGATCGACTGGTAAATCGAGAGCTTGGCCTTTTGGCTCAGCTCTCTTTTCACCACATTGGACCGGTAAAGCGCCCGCTTCACAGCTGATGTCGCACCAATCCGCCTGTCGATCTCCCGCTCCATCTTCCCCTCATTCGTGAACAAGACCCCAAGATACTTAAACTCCTCCACTAGAAGCTGGCTCTTGGGACTTTCCTTTTTGATAAAGCTTATAGTTAGAGTGGTTCATGTTACCCTGAGCTACCTCTATAGTTATGCTGCTATAGGCTTAGGCTGCTGGAGGACATCAGGGTATATTGTTCTTCAATTTTGCATGACTGTTGTCATTTCAGCTTTTAACTTTTTGTTTTTTCTATTTTTTCTTCATAGTAGGTACACCTGGTCTGGCGTTCTGTTAGCTGTGACATCATCCAGGGAAGACAGATCACCTGTTATTACCATCTAATGTAAAACAGATTACTGGATCAATGTGTGCTTTTTTGTCTGTCTTGTTGTGTCTCTTCTCTCTCTTTTGTAACCCCCAGTCGGTCAAGGCAGATTACCGTTCATACTGAGCCCGGTTCTGCTGGAGGTTTTTCCTTCCTGTTAATGGGGAGTTTTTCTTTCTGCTGTCACTTCATGCTTGATCAGTATGAGGGATTGCTGCAAAGCCATGTACAATGCAAACACCTCCCTGTGGCTCTATGCTTCTTCAGGAGTCAATGCTGCTTGTTACGACTTTGATGCAATCAACTGGTTCCCTTATATAAGTATTTCTTTTACCAATCTGGATATCCAATGGACATCCAATGGACATGCAATGAACTTGGACATCGTGCTGAGAATTGCCCAAGAGGCAACAGCACCTACCGAAGGCAATCGCATGGCCGGTTCCGTCCATGTCTGACAAGACGTCCTGTGAACCCAAAAAATTTTGGTTACTCAGGGGGCCCAGAGAACCTTACAGGGGAGAACCAGTGCCCGATCGTAAGTGACGGTGCTGAAAATGAACCTATGTTAAAAATTCTAATTGAAGAAAAAGAAACACCGATGCTGGTCGATACAGGAGCAGTTTACACGTGTGTAAATCCAAATTATGCAAAGCACCTCCCCATGTCTGATAAATTCATTTCAACAGTAGGGTTCTCGGGAATAAGACAGCTAATACAAATGACAGCTGCTGTACGACTGGCAACTGATGATGATGAGATAAAAATACCAATCCTTGTCTCTGACCAAACACCAATTAATCTGTTGGGAAGAGATGCATTGTGCAGGATGAAACTAAAGATTTGGTGTTCTCCTCAGGGTTTGTATGTTGATAAAACAGTTCTGGATTTTCAAATGTACATGCAAACACATGAAGCTAATGTTTATTGGCTAGGAGACATTTCGGGCCCAGTTGAAGATGTAGTCACTAACTGGGGCGGTACATTAAAGCTCAAATTCCAGAAGCCCGAAAACCTTTTCTAGATTACCACTGTACCATGTTCTATGACATTTCAAAGAGCATAGAGTTTGAAGAAAAATGGGACAATTCTACAAAAGACACAATGCATTGTTATTGGAAACCAAGGTGCAGCTTTAAATGTGAAACAAAATTATTTAATTTCAGAGTGGTGCAATGTTCCAGCATCAGTACCACACATTACGTTGTTTGTAAATAAAGGATTTCATGCAAAAGATCTGGGACCAATGATGAAACTTGCAACTGAAACAACATGGGAAGAAACAGATAACCCATTAATTTCACAATCATGTGATGGAACAATGATCAAGATCCTATGTGAAGCGACAATGACAGCAAAACCACAAGATCAGTCTGAGGTCTTGCTAAAACATGTCTCTGAGCACTTATGGTCTAAACATGACACAGATGTGGGCTTAGTAACATCTGCAGAGCCAGTCTCAGTTCAAATAAAACCAAATGCACGGTTTCCTTTTCGCCAGCAATACCCATTGAAACCAGAAGCAGAACAAGGCATTCAGAAAACCATTGATGGATTGATGCAAGCAGGTGTGCTGGTGGAAGTAGAAAGTCAATGCAACACTCCAATTTTTCCAGTTCTGAAAGCAGACAAAAACAAATACCATGTTGTTAATAACTTAAGAGAAATAAACAAGATAATAGTTGAAGCAGAATCGGATGTGCCAAAACAAAACACTCTTTTAAATTCAGTACCAATTGAAGCACGTTTTTTCACCGTTATTGATCTCTGTTCAACGTTTTTCAGCATTCCGCTAGCGGAAGAGTCACAACATTTATTCGCATTTACCTACAGAGGTAAAAAACTCAGTTATACCTGATTGCCTCAAACGTTTAAACTCAGCCAGCACATATTTAATCAAGTGCTAAAAAGTGATTTGGAAGGACTCGATTTAACCGGAACTGTGTTACAGTATGTGGATGATTTGTTAATCTGCGGAAACACACTAAATGACTGTCATCAAGACTCAATCAAAGTTCTACAAAGATCAGCAGAGGGAGGACACAAGGTCTCCAAACAAAAAATACAGTATCGTCAACCACAGGTAGATTACCTAGGAAGATAAATATCACAAGGAACAGTTGGCTTTTCCCCTTCTCAACTGGAAAGTGTCAGTAAAGCTCCAAGTCCACTGCACCGCTTAGAGAACTCATAAAAGAAACAGGAAACCAGTCGTTGAAAGCAGTGTTAAAATGGACAACTGAAGCTAAAATAGCTTTTGAAACACTAAAACAGGAAATGGAACTGGCACCAACTTTGGCATTGCCAGACTACGATAAAGAATTCTACCTGTATGTAGCCAACAGAAAAAACATTTACGCTTCAGCTATACTAATGCAAGAAACCTGTGTAGGATGACGAAAGCAAGCAATTGCTTATTACAGCACTAAACTAGACAATGTGGCCCAAGGCTGGCCACCATGTTATCAAGGTCTAGCTGCAGTCTACTACGCTTATGAAAAAGCATCAACCATAACAATGGGTTACCCAGTAACAATACGGACCCACCACAAAATCACAGAACTGATAAATCAAGGGAAGTTTGTGATGACTCAGTCAAAATGTTTACAGTACATGCCACTTTTAACTTATCCAGATGTAACTGTGCAAAGGTGCACAACGAACAACCCTAGTGATGTGGTACCACTGGACTGTGAAGGAGAACCACACGAGTGTCTTGCAGAAACGATGAAATACACAAGACTAAGACCCAATTTAGAGTCAACTCCGATAATGAACGCAGAAGTCACTTATTTTGTTGACGGGTCATGTTTCAGAGATCATCTTGGAAACCACGCAGGTTATGGCGTTGTTAGGATATCAACGAGGTCAAATGGAACGAGCTGTTTATCCCAGAACTGCATGGCACACTTAGATGGCACCGACCCAAAAAGATTGGCACATATCTATCAGATACCACCCCGGAGGTGACACAGTTTCTCTGCTAATGTCACAGTTTGGATGTGTACAGCCCGTGCATGGGTGTGTACCTAGATACCTATATAATGTTTGTGTGATGAGCAATCGGGGCTTCTTGCCGATCAGGAGGCCATCAGCGCTGCTGTGACTGTAACTGTTCCTCTGTCTTTACGTAGATAAAATATAACTAAAAGTATACTTATCTGTTTTATGCGTCCGACGTTCAAGGTAATAAGTAAGTGGGGGCGCCTGACTGGGTAAAAAGAGCTGGGTCCACCAAGGGTGTTTCACCGTAGACGGAGTACGGTGATAACATTAACAGCGTGGTAGAACAAGTTGGAGACAATTTTGTAACAGTCAAAGCAGAAAGATGTGAGCAACCGTGCTCAGCTCAAAAAGCAGAACTAAAAGCATTGACAGAAGCGTGCAAACTAGCAAAAGGAAAAGTAGCAAACATATACACAGACTCGGCTTATGCTCATGGGGTGTGTTATCTGTTTGCTTCTGTTTGGAAACAAAGAGGTTTCAAAAGAGCAGACGGCATTCCAGTACTACATCAAGAACAGTTAAAAGAGCTGATTACATCAATGATGCTGCCATCAAGGCATCAAGATTGAAATAGGTAAAACTAGGTCTCGTCGGAGTCTAGGCGATTACGGATTAAATAAAGGAGTTTATTTAAATCTTATTGGTCAACCAAGAGGAATTCCAGGTGAATTTAAAGCACAACATGAAGTTAAAGCAGGTTTTGAGTGTATTTTACCTCAAATTACTATTAATAAAAATGTTGAATGAATAAATTACATTTACTATAATCAGCAAAGGATGATAAATTTCACAGTTGAAGGATTTATGGCACTGGGAGATCAATTACATGAAACAAGTAGAATGTTAATGCAGAACAGACCAGCCTTATATTGGCTTTTAGCAAGTAAGGAAGGTGTTTGTCACATGTTTGGTAATCAATGCTGTACATATATCCCCATGAACACAGCTCCTAAAGGTTCGTTTAGGATAGTAATGGCTAAACTTATGTGTTGCAAGATTCGAGCCCGTTGGGTGACGGCTATAAGAAGAGACGAGGGGCCAAATTTTAAAATCCTTCGTGGCAGCACTTACGTCTGCAGTCAGCACTTCTCTTCCGAGGAGACCTACGTTTCTGCAAGTGGTCGAAAGAAGTTAAGGAAGGGAGCAGTACCATCTAAATTCCCGTGGAATGATTGGGGCACAGTTAAGAGTACAGTATTTAAATTGGTAATAAATTAATAGATAACTTTTACTCAGAACTCAAGAACTTACCTTAAGGGGTTCATGCTAACTCTTTCTTTAAATAGTGGTTGCTGTTTTAAGTGTGGCAATCACATTGCTTCTTTGAAATGACATCAAAACAATAAATATTTTTATTGTAGGAAGAGGAGAGCAATCTGCAAGGGGAGCAAGAAAACACCTTTCAGCTGACAATGAGATGCCTGTTCCAGGGAGCAGCACAGAGGATTGGTCCCACCTGGAGGCAGTGCAAAATTATCATAACTACAGCTGCCATCCCTCTCCCAGTGATTGTTTTTAACAAATAAACTCCACATTTCTTTCTTAAAGATAATTAAGTTATAAGTTTATTTAGCTTTTCCCAAGATAATTTTAGTGGGTCACCACATACATTTTTATTAGAGCTGTCAAAATCAATTTGTTAATGAAAGGAAATTAATCTGAGAAATTAATTAATTTCTGCACATACAAATGCTTTTAAAAATACTCACCTGTACACTGTGATCGCACACTGTCTCTTTCTCCTGCATTGTTTACATTTCAATTGTTTATTGTTAAATCACTGCTGCACTTTACCCTGTAATTCTCAAGCTAACGAAATTTCGTTCTGTATGCACTCTGTGCATACAAAATGACAAATAAAGTTGTCTAAGTCTAAGTGTCACGATTTGTCTATGGATGAACCCAGAACCACACACGGGACTTAAAATGAAAGTCCCACCAGAGCTCGGCAGCAGGCTCTTCTGTAAGGCAGAGGGGAACCGGAGCAAGGCAGCAGGATAAACAGGACAGGTAAAAGGTAAAATGGACAGAGCTGCTATGAAGTAGCAAGGCTACTATGTGATTACATAGAGCTTTACCTGCAGCACAAGAACACGACAGGCACTCCAGAGCCACGGGGTCCTCTTTCTTATCCAGTGGAAACTAGAAATAGAGACATGCTGTTTTAGGTGAATTTAGCTAATGTTTAATTTATCAAAGCAGCAACATAAAAATTATGACTGCTGGAAACAGCAGATGCAAAGAAGTTTATTTTTCACTCACTGACTACATTTACATGTGTAGAATAATAATCAGTGTTATCAGAATCAAATTACCCCTATGGGACACCATTATTTGGACTAAAAGCTATAAAAATCTGATAAGACACCAGGTCTTGTTGTTTTAATGGCATTCTCAGGCTCAATCCTCCATTTGACTTTAGTCAAGAACACTAATTCGTGCGAGCATGATTTAGCCAAAATATTAAAAACCGAGGAATGCCTATCTATGTAATAAATAACTAAAATATATGAAGTGTGATGTCTGAAGTTTTTCTAAAATCCACGTGTTTTTGGTCAGTTCCTGAAAAATAACAGTATAGGACACAAGGGGTTTGCCATGACAGCAGCATAATCCATAAATACTATAATGAACTGATTATTAGTGTGCATGCAACATTATTGACAGCGTCTTTCTCAGTCTTTGATGTCTATCACTATCACAGTTTCAACAAGAAAGGGCAGAATTATTTTATTAATTGAGGCTCCAGATCTACTGAGGAGACTGGGAAACTCACTGAACCCACAGAGGAATGTTGTGGAATACTGCAAAGTCTGCAATCGCAGTAAAATACTACACAAAAAGAAAAACCTGTAGGGAAAGAGGCTCCTCATTTTTCTTCATAGAACTGTGACCAAGTCGCCAACAGCATTGTCACTGTTCCAAAACAAAGTATGAAAAGGCTCAACATTATACATCAACTATATCCCTGGTGTGACTAATTGGCTAAAAGCTGTGAAACAGAATAGCTGATATAGCAAAAAGCTAGCGTAGCAATATAATGGAGAAATAGAAAACTAATAAAAGACAAAAGTCCTGTTGGTAGCATAGCTATCATTATCCTAGCATCTATGCTAACAACAGAGCTAAGAAGACAAAGCTCTTACCTTCATAATCGAAATAGTATTGTTCCCCAAAGAACTTGTCATCTTTGTCAAGTTTGGAGGCTGGTGTGGCCGGAAGCTTTTGTGCCAATCTGTGCACGTCTCCCAAACGAAATTTGGGTAGATTGGTGAGGGACTGTGTGGAATCCATATGTAAAAACACTACTCGCGGAGAAAGCGGAAATAAAGATACCCTGCTTCACCGCAGAACGGAAGTTGCATGACGTCACCGTGAAAAGGGTCTATTAGGTTGGCAGCGGTGACGAAAATGTATTGTTTGGTAATGCAGGCTGATGAACAATGAAATCAGAAAAATTCAACATATAGCTTATACTATGTGTCTATTAAGTTCTTTATGGTAAAAGTCTTGAAAGTTAAAGGTGATGGTTATGGAAGGCATGAGCCATAATTTATTTGTTTAACATTACCATCATTAACATCATTAAGATCCTTTGTGATGGTGATCAAATATTATTATTATTATTATTATTATTATTATTATTAATAATAATAATAATAATAATAATAATAATAATAATAATAATAATAATAACAGAAATGCATATTTTATGTTAACATTTTAAATAAATATTTTTACTTTGACTGTAAGGTACCTCCAGAATAAAAAATGAATAAAAAAACAACATAATCATCCTAAATGTGTAATATATTCTAGATTGGACTTGAAATTGAAAATACTGCTTTCCAAGGGACAAAAAAATCGTATTATTCTTATTTAAATATTAAATTGAAAAATTTATAAACTTTTAGACTAAATAAATATATAATAAAGACAATATTATATATTATGATAAATACAATATTACATTGTATTCATTTTTTACCTCTAAATATAAAAGGTGGACACATCCTTTTTATTATTTTATTATTTTTTCTGGAATAAAAATCCACACCTTTGGTAAATATCCCCTTTTCAATGAAGAACTGCAGGTCACAAAAGATTACAAACGAATCCATTGCGTGATCAAAAATGTGGGAGTGCACAGTAAAGTACAGAGAAAATCAAATATTTAAACAAATTTAAATGTATACACTGTATGACAACGAGAGCTGCGTTCTTCGAAGGCATATGTGTGCTGGGTCCTTTGAAGGTAACAAGGCAAAGGGCCGTAGTTCCGGGTTGGTACAGACTGACCGGTCAGGTAGCTCCCCCTGCTGTTTGATCAAGGGTACTACCCACAAGTCACAGATCATTTTTTACCGTTGGGGCGGTTGTTTCAAAAGTGAAAATGAAGGCGTAACTTGTAAAGATGAATTTGTGACTCACAGGAGCAGATTCGTGCAGTTGTACTTGTTGATTTGTATTTTTGTCAAGGGAAAATCGTACAAAACGTTCCCTTCGGCCGTACAGCCGCAATGCTTTTGAATACCGTACGTACGGATTTACACATACAATCACTTTATGTGTGTCCGTTAGGCGGTAGTGTACGTACGTGCGCAATACAAGCTCCTACATTTTGCCCGCTTGGTCCAAGTCGGTTCAAGTCGACGTTTCGTACGGGCGTGCTGCCTTCCATGCACCATGTGATGGCGCTCTCTTCTAGATTTAGCGAATCGGGGGGATCGGAGGGGGGGCGTGTACGAAAGGAAGGATAGCTGTACGTTACAATGGCTTATTAGACCACCCAGGATAGCGCCACCAACGTGTCGGAAAGAGCACTGCACGAACCAACTACGGGTGGGAAGGGAAAAGTGGGGAAGCTTTTGCTATTGGCTGAGACCGTGGCTTATTTAATTATGCGCGTTTTTTAGGGGCCAAGGTGTACGGAAGGAGGGATGCTGTACGGAACTGGTTTCATTGCTTTACAATGGCTTATTAGCCCACCCAGCATAGCGCCACCAACGTGTCGGAAAGAGCACTGCACGAACCAACTACGGGCGGGAAGGGAAAAGTGGGGAAGCTTTTGCTATAGGCCGAGACCGTGGCTTATTTAATTATGCGCGTTTTTTAGGGACCAAGGTGTGGGGCATCATTCCAGCACTCTTACCCAGCGAGAGGCACTCTTCCTGGGGAGAGGTCTCTGACCAACACCACCCCCCCAGCCTGGAGGTGGCATTTTGAAATATGTGTAAAAACGTCTGTGAGTAGTGGTAAGAGCTTAACTTAGATTATCATTCATTTTTTTCCTACAGTTTCACAAAATAGCGCAGGTTTTGTCATTGAGATCCTGCCAAAACTTGAAACCGGTGCGATGATTTGTCAAGCCCCCACTGGACTGCCCCAGAGTGCCCAGTGCTTCAGAGCATGTGTTCTAATGGGGTTACAAACTGTAACCTGCTGTACCAAACATTTAGAGATGTTGCCTAATATTTGTCAGAGCTCCAGCCGGGGGGGGGGGGGGGCATCATTCCAGCACTCTTACCCAGCGAGAGGCACTCTTCCTGGGGAGAGGTCTCTGACTGAGACACCCACAGCCTGGAGGTGGGAGATAACATTTTTTTAAAATGTCACATTAGGAGTCTGGAAGCTATATTTGCAAACGGTTTTAATACAAATTTTAACATATCATAATAAGTGGCATTTTGTTTGAGTGCTCGGTGCCTATGATTAGGCAGACTTCCAGAAGGGGGGGCTCCAGTCAAGCACCAGAGTGCTTGACTGGAGCCCAGAGTGCTCTCCCCCAAGAAAGAGGCACTTTCTTGGGGGAGAGGTCTCTGACTGAGACCCCCCCCCCCCCAGACTGGAGGTGGGAGATTGAAAGTTTTTTTCTAATTTCACATTAGGAGTCTGGAAGCTATATTTGCAAACGGTTTTAATAATAATTTTAACATTATATTATAGTGGCATTTTTTTAGGTGAAAAGTGTATATATCGCGGTAGCTGACGTACATATAAAGTGTACATATCGCGGTAGCTGGCGTACATATAAAGTGTACATATCGCGGTAGCTGACGTACATTTAAATTGTACATATCGCGGCAGCTGGCGTACATATAAAGTGTACATATCGCGGTAGCTGACGTACATATAAAGTGCATATAACGCGGTAGCTGGCGTACATATAAAGTGTACATATCGCGGTAGGAGGCGTACATATAAAGTGTACATATTGCGGTAGCTGACGTACATATAAAGTGTACATATCGCGGTAGCTGACGTACATATAAAGTGTACATATCGCTGTAGCTGACGTACATATAAAGTGTACATATTGCGGTAGCTTTCGTACATATAAAGTGTACATATTGTGGTAGCTGACGTACATATAAAGTGTACATATCGTGGTAGCTGACGTACATTTAAAGTGTTCATATTGCGGCAGCTGGTGTACATATAAAGTGTACATATCGCGGTAGCTGACGTACATATAAAGTGCATATAACGCGGTAGCTGGCGTACATATAAAGTGTACATATCGCGATAGCAGGTGTACATATAAAGTGTACATATCGCGGTAGCTGACGTACATATAAAGTGTACATAACGCAGTAGGTGACGTACATATAAAGTAGATATCGCGGTAGCTGGCGTACATATAAAGTGTACATATCGTGGTAGCTAACTTACATTATAAAGTGTACATATCGCGGTAGCTGACGTACATGTAAAGTGTACATATCGCGGTAGCAGGCATACATATAAAGTGTACATATCGCGGTAGGTTATTTTTAATAAATATAACATTGTTTTATGAAGTTCAGCATGTGGCTACCACTGTTACAAACTGTAACCTGTCCTACCAAACATTTAGAGATGTTGCCTAATGTATGTCAGAGCTCCAGCAGGGGGGGGGGGCATTATTCCAGCACTCTTACCCAGCGAGAGGCACTCTTCCTGGGGAGAGGTCTCTGACTGAGACCCCCCCCCCCCCCAGCCTGGAAGTGGGAGATTTTTTTTTTTATTTCACATTAGGGGTCAGGAAGCTATATTTGCAAACGGGTTCAATAATAATTTTAACATTATATTAAAATAAGTGGCATTTTTTTTTAGTTCTGTCTCCAGCATGGGGTGGATACGAATTCAACAGGAGTAGCTCTGCCCAGCCATACCAGGGGCACTAAACTCAAAATATTTTCTAAGTCCTCCAGCATGGGGTGGATACGAATTCAACAGGAGTAGCTCTACTCAGCCATACCAGAGGCACAGACACTCTAGTCTCTGGAGCAAAGTGAGCCTCAGCCATTAGAGGAGTGGGGTCCCTGCCATTTGCGCTGAAGAGAAGGGATTTGTCAGAGATTTGGTCCTACTCACACCTGCCACCAGACCACAGTGGATTTGTGAGATTTCTTTCACGCGATGCCCCTGAGGAGCGGAAGAGCAGGCCATAAGGTTTTCACCTTGTGTACGTTGAGGAAAAATGCTTATCACCAACTTACAAGGACCTTGAGGCAAAGCTAAGAGAGGCTTCCCTGACCGGGAATCGAACCCGGGCCACAGCGGTGAAAGCGCTGAATCCTGACCACTAGACCATCAGGGATGTGCTGGCTGCATTAAACAGAAGGTGTTCCGACAATGTCTTCCATCACACAGCCATACCGCCAACATGACATTGTGCCTACTTAAAGCTATTGTTGGTAATCCTGTTCAGAAAGAGCTCATCATAGCACTGAAACAGCTCTGGTGAAGGTCACTAATGATATTCTCATGGCCTCAGATAATGGACTTGTGTCTATACTTGTCCTGTTAGATCTCAGTGCTGCGTTTGATACAGTTGATCACAATATTCTCCTACAAAGACTTGAACATACTGTAGGGATTAAGGGGAAAGCATTAGGCTGGTTTAAATCTTATCTGTCAGACAGATTCCAATTTGTTCATGTTAATAATAAATCTTCCTCAAACTCTAGGGTCACCTGTGGAGTACCACAGGGTTCAGTCCTTGGACCAATTCTCTTTACTATATATATGCTTCCGATAGGCAAAATTATCAGACAGCATGGGATTAATTTCCACTGTTATGCTGATGATACTCAGCTATATTTATCCATAAATCCTGATGAATCCAATCAATTACTTCGACTGCAGTCATGTCTTGATGACATCAAAAGCTGGATGACTTTAAATTTCCTGCATCTAAATTCTGACAAGACCGAAGTTTTAATCTTTGGGCCAGAGTCCTCAAAAAATAAACTTCTTAACCAATCACTTAATCTGGGTGGCATTAACCTGGCCTCTGGTAATAAAGTAAAAAATCTTGGTGTTATTTTTGACCAAGACATGTCATTTAAATCCCATATTAAACAGGTTTCCAGAGTTTCCTTTTTTCACCTCCGGAATATCGCCAAAATTAGAAACATTCTGTCCAGGAGTGATGCTGAAAAACTGGTCCATGCATTTGTTACTTCAAGGCTGGACTATTGTAATTCTTTACTATCAGGAATTCCACAAAATGCAGTTCAAAGCCTTCAGCTGATCCAAAATGCTGCAGCAAGAGTTCTGATGAAAATCAACAAGAGGGATCATATTTCTCCAATTTTAGCTTCCCTTCATTGGCTTCCTGTTAAATCAAGAATATAATTTAAAATTCTTCTTCTAACGTATAAAGCCCTTCATAATCAAACTCCATCATATATCAGAGCTCTGATTACCCCGTATGTTCCTAACAGAGCACTTCGCTCTCAGACCGCAGGTCTGCTGGTGGTTCCTAGAGTCTCTAAAAGTAGAATGGGAGGCAGATCCTTTAGCTATCAGGCTCCTCTCCTGTGGAACCAACTCCCAGTTTTGGTCCGTGAGGCAGACACCCTGTCTACTTTTAAGACTAGGCTTAAAACTTTTCTTTTTGACAAAAATTATAACTAGTGACTCATTTTACTCTCAGCTACCTTTATAGTTTTACTGCTATAGGCTTAGGTTACTGGAGTATATCAGGATCTAATTTTCTCACTATATTGAGTTCTACTGTTCTTCAATTATGCATTATGTGTTGTCATTTCTGCTTTAACTTTCTGTTCTCTCTCTTTTCTCTTCATAGTAGGTACACCTGGTCTGGCGTTCTGTTAACTGTGACATCATCCAGAGAAGACGGCTCACCCGCTACTACCATCTAATGTAGAACAGATTACTAGATCAATGTGTGCTTCTGTGCTTTTTTGTTTCTCTTGTTGTGTCTCTGTTCTGTCTTCTGTAACCCCAGTCGGTCGAGGCAGATGACCGTTCATACTGAGCCCGGTTCTGCCGGAGGTTTTTTTTCCCGTTAATGGGTGGTTTTTCTTCCCACTGTCGCTTTATGCTTGCTCAGTATGAGGGATTGCAGCAAAGCCATGTACAATGCAGATGACTCTTCCTGTGGCTCTACGGTTCCCCAGGAGTGAATGCTGCTTGTCGGGACTTTGATGCAATCAACTGGTTTCCTTATATAGGACATTTTTGACCAATCTGTATAATCTGACCCAATCTGTATAATATGATTGAACTTGACTTTGTAAAGTGCCTTGAGATGACATGTTTCATGATTTGGCGCTATATAAATAAAATTGAATTGAATTGAATTGAAATTGAAAGACTTTTTTTTGCTATACAATAGTCCTTCCGTCCTGGAAGTAATAAATACATGATGTATTCAGGAAAAGGAAGTTAAAAAATCCATCTCTGTGGGAGCTGCAGGCCTGAAAAAACTCTGACCAATCCCTGCCATTTGCACCGATGAGAAGAGATTTGTCAGAGATTTGGTTCTACTCTCACCTGCCACCAGACCACAGTGGATTTGTGAGATTTCTTTCACGCGATGCCCCTGAGGAGCAGAAGATCAGGCCATACGGTCTTGCCCATACACAGTTGTTCAAAAAGGGACTTTGGCAAACGTCTGGAAAAATTGCCGAGCCTACCTTTAAATATGATTTTATGTCTACAGCAGTGGTGTCCAGAGTCATAAATCAAGGGCCGGTGTCCTGCATGTTTTGTCCTGGTTCAACACCGCTGAACCTAATGACTGCTTAATTAGTAGGATTCTGCAGGCCTTGAAGACAGACTGAGAAGGTAAATGATTCATTTAGATCAGATGTGTTGGCGCTGGTCTAAGTCTAATAGACCAGCCATGGAGGACTGCAGATGGACATGTCAGGTCTATGGTTTTTCAGGAGAAGAAACTTTGCAGTTTAATTCTTAGCTGGAGATACAGTCCAGGTACAGGCTGTTTACATTCCAACTTTAGTTAGACTTTCTTCAGGGGACTTGATATTTCACTGTTCTTTCATAGGGTTAAGGTTGTGAGCATTTGTGGTTTCTTCAAGTGGTTGATGAATACCATCAATGCTTCAAAGATCTAACCACAAAATTCTGGCCAGTAAATACCTACATGACATTCCCTGACAGGGAATCAAACCTGGGCCGCAGCGGTGACCGCGACAAATCCTGACCACTAGACCATCAGGGATGCGCTGCTTCTTGCCACGTTCAGAAGGCGTTCCAGCAATGTCTTCCATTCTGAAGCCTTAACTGGAGCTTGGCATTGTGGTGGCTTAATTATTAAACATATCTATAGGAGTGGTGTCCAAAGTCAATCCTCAAGGGTTGTTGTACTAAATGTTTTATGTTGGGTAAAGAGGTCAATTAGTTATTCGAGGTTATCTGCCATCTCAGGGGGGGAAGCAGTGCGGTACCAACACTGTTTATACTGGGGGTGGTGTGCTGCTGACCTCGACATGGGACGTTGTGCGCCGGTGGGCGGAATACTTCGGAGACCTCTTCAATCCCACCAACACGTCTTCCATTGCGGAAGCAGAGCCTGAGGACTCTGGGTCGGGTTCTCCCATCTCTGGTGCTAAGGTTGCAGAGGTTGTTAAAAAACTCCACGGTGGCAAGGCCCCAGGGGTGGATGAGATTAGCCCAAAGTACCTTAAGGCTCTGGATGTTGTGGGGCTGTGTTGGAATAATGCGGCTCTGCAGCATTGCGTGGACATCGGGGGCAGTTCCCCTGGATTGGCAGACTGGGGTGGTGGTCCCCCTATTGAAAAAGGGGGACCGGAGGGTGTGTTCCAACTACAGGGGTATCACACTCTTAAGCCTCCCTGGTAAGGTCTATTCAGGGGTTCAGGAAAGCAGGGTCCGTCGGATAGTCAAATCTCGGATTCAGGAAGAGCAGTGTGGTTTTCGTCCTGGCTGTGGAACACTGGATCAGCTCTACACCCTTTAGAAGGATTCTGGAGGGGGCATGGGAATTTGCCCAACCAGTCTACATGTGCTTTGTGGATCTTGAGAAGGCATTTGACCGTGTCCCCCGAGGGATCCTGTGGGGGGTACTCCGGGAGTATGGAGTACCGGGCCCTTAAATAAGGGCTGTCAGGTCTCTGTACGACCGGTGTCAGAGTCTGGTCCGCATTGCCGCCAGTAAGTCGGACTCGTTTCCGGTGAGAGTTGGACTCCGCCAAGGTTGCCCTTTCTCACCGATTCTGTTCATAACTTTTATGGACAGAATTTCTAGGCGCAGCCAAGGTGTTAAGGGGATCCGTTTTGGTGGCCTTAGGATTGCGTCTCTGTTATTCGCGGATGACGTGGTCCCATTGGCTTCATCAGGGCGTGATCTACAGCTCTCACTAGAGCGGAGTGCGAAGCGGCCGGGATGAAAATCAGTGCCTCCAAATCGGAGACCATGGTCTTTAACCAGAAAAGGGTAGAGTGCCTCCTCCGGGTTGGGGAGGATGTGCTGCCCCTAGTGGAGGAGTTCAAGTATCTTGGGGTCTTGTTCACAAATGAGGGGAAGATGGAGCAGGAGATTGACAGGCGGATTGGTGCGGCATCTGCTGTGAAGCGGGCGCTGTACTGATCTGTTGTGGTTAGGAGAGAGCTGAGCCAAAAGGCCAAGCTCTCAATTTACTGGTCGATCTACGTTCCTACCCTCATCTCTGGTCATGAGCTTTGGGTCGTGACCGAAAGAACGAGATCCCGGATAGAAGCGGCCAAAATGAGTTTTCTCCATAGTGTGTCTAGGCTGTCCCTTAGAGATAGGGTGAGGAGCTCAGTCATCCAGGGAGGACTTGCAGTAGAGCCGCTGCTCCTCCACATCGAGAGGAGCCAGTTGAGGTGGCTCGGGCATCTGGTTAGGATGCCTCCCGGACGCTTCGCATCCGGAAGAAGGCCCAGGGGAAGACCCAGGGGAAGACCCAGGACACACTGGAGGGACTATGTGTCTCGGCTGGCCTGGGAACGCCTTGGGTTCCCCTGGAGGAGCTGGCCCAAGTGGCCTGGGAGAGGGACGTCTGATCCTCCCTACTGAAGCTGCTACCCCCGCGACCCGACCCCAGATAAGCGGAAGAATTTGGACGGACGGACGGAAGAATAGATACCTGCTTATTGTCTGTGTACCTTTTAGGTGGATGTATGTTGGGTCTGTATCTCAAATTCTAATCACTTCTTCTGCCAGTAGTGGCTCGTGTTCCTCCTCTGGGACTTTCACTGCTTCTTGTTCTGCTATAAGTGGATTTGCTACTAAGCGCTCACTGGCATTTTCTTGTACAAAATTTTGTCCTGTGGCATGCTAGTCGATCTCCTGTTCTAACTGTTCAATTATGGTGCGATCAATTTCTCTTCTTAAGTCTAACCCTTCCTGATCTAGGTTTACCCAAAATGAGTCACTCCTTTGCCTCACGGCGTAGTCCGCAAAACAATCCACTTCTTTCACAGGCTTCAGAGTCAACAAGCTTCTTGGATTCCCAGATGTTTTCTCTGTAGTACTGGGGCAGCATTATTTTGTTGTATTGCAAGTACATTTTGGTAAGGCAACCCTCTGGCGTTTATAAAGCTGACATGCGAGGCCTCTGTCAAAATCTCTGTGTTCTGTGGAACCGTTTTTACTTTCACACCCTTCATTTTTATCTCCTTCATTTATTGCATCTATGATCAGACTATCATTGTTTTTGTACTGAAAATCTCCCATAATGTTTACTGTCCCAGAGAGTGATGGATTAAGTCTTGTTTTTTTTTTAATGGTTCTGGGTTGCCATTTGCCGACTGCTGTTAATTTCTATACATTTCTGTTTTAATGCACTTCTATAAGCCTAACCTTCTTCCTTGAAAAAGTTTAGAATTTTTAGCTCAAGCTCACGTTCTTCCTTTCTCTTTTTAGTATTATTCTTTGCCTTGTAATCCATGATTCTGGTTTCCATTTGCTCTCAAAGAGATGCGTCAAAACTGCCTGTTTCAGGCCAGAGCGAGTTAAATCCTTAAACAAAACAGTTAAACAAAACTGTTCTTTTGTTCCATTTTTTTTAGAGAATTTCTGAATTTCTGAAGTATATTCACGGTATTTTAACCCAATAATAACTATAGGAATGTTCGCCATTTTGCTATGTATTCTGATGTATTAGTTTAGTTAAACCAAATTAAGAGGTACCACAGGGTTAACTTTTCTCACAGAAACAAAGAAATTCCTACAAGCTGATTAACAATTTCCTTTCAGAAGTTTGTGTGTTTTCCTCTGGGCGGGGCTGAGCACAGAAGGACAGGTTCCGCCCAGAGGAAAGCTGAAGCGAAAGGGAGGGAGGGAGGGAGGGGGAAAACCGTGTATGTGTGTAAGTTTTCCTGTGTGTGTGTGATTTTCTTGGCACACCTCACTGCAACTCCAAAAATAGCCTAGTATTGTGTCCTACTCTCTCACTAACAGGTAAAATAGCAGGCCAGCAGACAGCCCCTACTGCCAAAAGTTTTTGCACCGGCCAAGACACTACACGATATGATCAAACCCTCAAACACAAAGTTTAAGTCTCTGCACTCGCACCTTTTCAAAACAGCAGCTTCAGTAAGTATGTGCACCTTAGTCCAGCAAGATTTCCTTACAAAAAATAAAAGTTTCCATGCACTTTTACTTAATCAAATTAGACACACTTTACCTTTACTTCTGATAACGGGACTTTGAAGAGAAAAACAAAGCAACAGCAAACAAAACTCAGTTTCATACATGCGTTTTAGTCAACAACATAGCTCTCATCATTTAAACTCACACATAGACGTCTGACACACAACACATCTCAATCATTTTTTCTCTCATTCACTCATTTCCGAATCATTCCTACTGTCTCACTTTCCCACTTTCCTGGGACCTTAGTGTTTGTTTTTTTCTCCTCTAATAGTTCAGATGCCCAATATTCCTGGATATTTACTGTGCGTACATACAATTTAACTCATATTTTATTGGACCCGTAACAAAAAAAGTGAAAGTAAACATCTATACTGCACATGCTCCAGAACAAGGCCTACTGTTTCAAATTTGATCGAAGGCTCTTTCACCTCGTTTATTAAACCAGAGTACTCAACAAAACCAGACTGCAGTTAACTCTTTAAGACCACATATTTCATTAGATTCCCACACATATGATCCAAGAAAACCCTTATTTATCTTCTTCAAGCGCTTACATCTTCCTTTATGTGGGAGCTTATATAACTATTGAACCTTAAAAATAAAGAAGATTCGGGGGACAAAGATTTCAGCTTCTCTGCTTGCCAATGGAGGACTTTATTCACGTCACACAAATACCAAAATTCTGCTTACATCTACAGGGCCTCACCCTACAAGACTCCGACCAGCCGTGACGTTTCTAAAATCAACCTCTCACGATGAGAGTTATATATGTTAGCTGAACTTCAACTAGATCGCAAGGGTCAGATCGCTTCAATATCCACCGCCACACTATAGCGCTCAAATGGGGCGAGCATTCAAGCAGTTGGGAGTAAACAAATCATTTTCTTTTTAGATTGTCGCGTGTCATCAATTGTGTTGGAATTCCATACCATTCCGCATCTTTTTTATATTTTAAGACAATCCTTTCCACACAAAGGAAATTATGACTGAAGGCAAGAAGAGGAACCACCTCTCCCACTGGTCAAACAAACCAACAAAACACTCTTCCCAAATCAAATCTCACGGGCGGCAGTTTTGTCATTAACAAGCAGAGAAAGAGAGAGAGAGAGAATACATAACATACTCACCCTCTGTCTCCCTCTGTGTCTCTGTGCCCGGCGCAAGTGGCCAGCTCACGTCGCGGGCCTTACGCCGCCTCGGGAAAAGAATCTTCCTCTTCTTCAAAATCACGTCGGGGTCACCAATTATGTGGGAGATTATTTAACTATTGAACCATAAAAAAGAAAGAACACTCTGGGAACAAAGATTTCAGTCTCTCCGCTTGCCAACAAGAGAACTTTATTCCAAGTCACACGTATACCAAAAGGGTGTGAGTAAAAGTTCTGATTACATTGCAGTGAATACCCCTTTTTATAGGCCGACATTTGTGTGTGTCCACTTTGTTGGACGTTTGCATGTACACCATTAATGTGTATGTGGAGAACATTCTTGGAACAATACTGTGTGTGTGTGCGTGATCTCTCTTGGCAGATCTGCTCTGTATTTCTGGCAACTTCTTAGCTCAAAGCACAATAACAGACAGATTAATCTTACTAGTTGACAGATCTTTGGACACTACAGAAAAACAATGTAGAGGGTCACAGTCCAGATGTTTCCTCATGTTCCTCTTGCTAGGGAAACAAACAGTCCAAATCAACAGGCCTCAGATGTTTCTAAACGTCTGCACTATGTCCATTCAATTAACTCAAAAGTCAAGCATAAACAGATGCTCTGATAATCATTAGCACTGATGTCAGGCTGAACACTGACTGACGTAAATGTTCATGCAAGAAGATGTAATTACAGCAGCTAGAGAGCACAAGAATCACAACAAAGAATAGTTTTATTCTGCCTGCAACCCAAGTTTCATCAAATTGGCTGAGATTCTCTGCTCGGTTCTGCTCCTTGTGTTCCTAGCTGCTATAGCTAACTCTCCTAGCATGAATGGTTACTCCAGCGCTGACTTCAGTGCTGATGTTCCCAATGGAAATTAATGGTGCTGCATCCTACTAGCTCTTGTTTACTCCATTGTCACTGCTTCAAATTGTTTGAAAATAAGTCTGAATATCCACACCGCACCAGTGACACCGACACCGAGCACAGCCGAGCCATGCCATCTCTGTAGGCTACTAATGTATGACTTAGTGACCAGCCCCCATCTACCTATGATTAGCTAGCATGTTGCTCCAGTCATTGATTTGATTGGTTAAATTGTATGATTGACAAATTAAAGACAGGAATAATAGAAAGTTGGTCATTCCGAAGTAAAAAAAAAAACTAAACAAACACCAGCTTCCAGTCCAGGGTGGGCACAGATGGCTCTGCAGGCATACACAAACCCCCAATGCCCACCCATGCCACTGGCTCTGAGAGACTACTAGTGGGAGCGGTGGCCTAGTAGCAGTGACGTGCAGTCAGGGGAGGCAAGTGAGGCCAGCCCTCACTTCTCATCATGGAAAGAAATAAAATATATAATGATAACATAATATAAATTGTCATTTATAATAAAGGTTATTTTTTTATCTAATTTCCTCATTTTTGATCATATTCTCTTTAAAATTGCAGACTTTTTGCTATTTTTCAGGTAAATCCTTGGTGGCGCTTGATAGTGAAGCCGTTGAGGCTGCAGTGAGCTTGGCCTCCCTGGGATTACGCAATCCCATGTTAACTGCGCTGGCTCCCATTTACTGAATGCATCTTCCTTTCTCTAGATCATAAATTCAATTGTTCAAACAGTTATGAACTGATTTTCCACAATTTAATGTATGTGGATTACGAATTGTGTTTTGGTCATCAAACTGTGTGCAGGTAACATGCTTTCGTAAAAGAGGACTTCTACCGGAGAGTGAACGATATTTTTGTGCAGAAAGAGCGCCGCATGGACTTCATTTATAAGTAGAGACAAAACAGCGATAATTATTCATGTTTTGTTTTTGTAATGAAATATGCGTAATGTGGGTTATACTTTTTGAATGTGTTACAAATGCAGAACTCCATCGTAACTCATAAACTTTTACCAATCAAATGACAAATAATTTAGTTTCTTTTTCATCAAAGAATCAATATTTTTTCCATGTCTCTTGGTTATTTGATTTGGATCAATCAGTCTCCTTTAGCACTTTGCAATGAGTCTACTCTGTAGAGTGTATATTTTTGTAAACCTGACTCTGATGATGTCAGTGCCTCACCAGCAATGAACCCTACCGCACGTCACTGCCTAGTAATTAGGGCAACATACTTGCATTCTGCATGTATGCAATTCATCACATTCGCAATATAATTGCAATTTAAAAAAATGCAATTTTCAGATTGCAAAGGTTTGCAATTTTTGGCTATGTAACAATTAATGAATAAGACACGTCCTTTCAGTATGTTGAAGGGAAGAGAGTTGCAGCAGTGAGATAATCAAATTTTATTATTTGTTTTAGAGTTTCTATAATCATACTTTGTCTTCCAGAAACTTCCAGGAACCTCACCATAGCTTTAAGTACTGGTCAAACTGTTTAACACATAGACTTGTTGGTTGCACTTTGCACTACATGTTCAACAAGGATTGATGTCCAACTCAACAACCTATTGACTTGAATAATAATATTCTGACGAATAAAAACACATTTCTTGTTTTAAATATTCCTTGTTTCCAAACATCTTTATCTACCATTTTGTTGCTTGTGGTTAATGCAGAGAAAAGTCAAATGTCTGTTGGAATCACATATATGGTTGAAATATATTGCAATTTTAGTTTTTGGCAAAATCATACAGCCATAATTTTGCACTTGCATTCTGAGAAGGCTGCAAGTACCCGGTTCAAACTCGCAGACTGCTACTATGGATCCTCAAACAAGACCCTTAGCCCCAGATTGCATCCTGGGACTTTAGGACTTTGACTGGGCCATTTTATCAAATCATTATGTTTTGATCTAAACTATTACAGTACTGTTCAGGCTGCATATTTAGAGTTGTTGTCTACTGAAAGATGAACCTCTGCCCGATCATCTAGTCTTCTATAGCCTCTAACAGTTTTTCTTCCCTGATAATTCTCTAGTTAGCTCAATCCGTCTCAAAAACAACACTAAAAAGACATAATATTTTGTAGGAAACCCACAGGTTTAATTTTGATCTTATCTGAAGGTAAGCCATATGATATAAGAAATTAAACCATAAGACATTTGGGCAATCCTATATTGTCAGGGTTTGTTTATCGATGAACTCAGGACGCACACACGGAACTAAAAGTTTGAGTCTTTATTGAAGGAAGTATGCTGGGTGGTGAGTGATGAAGACCGGAGGTTCAGGACTGCAGAAGGTCAGGGATGTAGATGATGGCAGGAGCTGACGGCCCGGAGTGAGAGAGAGTCACAACTATACAGGCAGCAGGGAAAGCTCAGTACTGCTCGGCTAGCAGGCCCCGTAGCCACAAAAGCTTAGCAGTTCATTGGAGACACCAGGGCACAGAGCTGAGCTTCTCCAGGGCGGCTAGTCAGGTTAGCAGAACTTGAGAGACACCAGGGCACAGAGCTGAGCTTCTCCAGGGCGGCTAGTCAGGTTAGCAGAACTTGAGAGACACCAGGGCACAGAGCTGAGCTTCTCCAGGGCGGCTAGTCAGGTTAGCAGAACTTAGGAGACACCAGGGCACAGAGCAGAGCCTTTCCAGGATGGCTAGTTGATAGAATTATTATTACTATGTCTACATATTTATGTTATTTACTATTTTTATTTCATTTATCATATATATTTACTCTTTACTACTAAGAAGTTTTAAGGTTTTAGATCTCTCCCTCTTATATTTGCAGAAGGCCTGCAGAAAGCAGAGAAATATGTTGTGACTATGATAAGTGTTTTTATGAACTCTATTCAGCCATCTGGAGTGCTGCACTGTGTGAACTGCTTGGTTTTATCTGGAAGGTCACAGTTATTTTGCTTATCCCTACCCCTTAGATTCAAAATGGAACCAGGGATTCCCTTTCCTAATAAATAGAGAGGGGGCGACGGATTTGCTTCAGATCGGATTTGGACATCTGTATTAAGCATCTCCGTTCGATCTCCTTGCAAGCTTATTTGAAAATCAATCTCATTGTTGTCTCTCCTTCTTGTGTTGTTAATGAATGTTTTAGGTGTTTGAACCTGACATTTAATTGGTCCTTCGAGCCGGAGCCCAACATACAGGAGGATTTCCTCTGGGTGAGGTGAACCGGGTGAAAAGTCAGTGATCACTGCATTCAGATCCTTTTCCAAGGGCCTAGTCCATCTCGCCTCTGGGTTTCTGACTGTTGACGGGAAGTCCGAGGGAGGTTTGACAGCAGTGGTGAGTGGATTTGTTTTTTTAAAGGTATAAATGAGTACCTGAGAGGTATTGCGCATAGAAGGGATAACGGAGTCCGAGAAAGTCCGTGATAACAAATCCTATCATCCTTGGCACTGATAGGTACACTAAGGGGTAACAGAGCCCAAAAGGTCTGTGAATCGAAGGGGTAACAGAGCCCAAAAAGTCTGTGTAGAAAAAAACAAAGTAGGATAACGGCATCCTGATAATAGGCCGTGTAATTCGAGTATAGGGCGGCAGAGTCCTACAAAACTAATGTCTGCATTGTGTGTTTGTGTGTTTGTGTGTATGACTGGAAAATTAAATACCACTAGGTATTTTCTTTTCATTTAAAAACAGTGGGATTGTAAGTAACAAACCTTTGTGGAGGTCTAGCAAGAATTCTCCACTCGAAAGAGTTGAAGTGAGAATTACCACAACAGGTATTTTATTGTTACCCCACGGTGTAAAACTCCCAGCCTATAGAACATCCTATGTGTTACAGGACTGGATCAAATTTATAAAAATGGGAAAGGGACAAAGGAAAACGTTGAAACAGCTCCAGAGTAAAGACTGGAAATTTATTGAACAGCAGGACCCTGATAAAATAAAACCTTTAGCTTCATGGGTAAAATACGTAATACAATGCAGGTTTAAGGGGTGATTTAACAAACAAAAATAGTTAAAATTCCAGGAAGGTATTATTAATAAATGAAGAGATTTAAAAGGGGATCCCACAGAAACATTTTGGGAGTTTTTGAAAACACAGCGGTTAGTCAAGGAGGTATTTAAAGGTCCCGTAGAGAAAAAAAAAAAAAAAAAAAAAAGTGTCGCAGAAGACTCTTTTCGCGCAAGCTGTCTGTCTGATATGTTTTTGTTTTTGTTATATCTTGTCCAACGTAATGTGTCGTTTAATGGGATCATTGCATGAAAGGAGACAATGTTTGAACCCACAGCGCTTGAGAGTGTGTGTGTGCGCGAGTGGGTCTGTGTGTGTAAATCTGCGTATATGTGTGTGCATATGTGTGGCTCAGAATAGCGTCTGAGTGGAGAGATTTACAGTGGAAAGTACTGTGTGGAGTTGATCTGCATGAAGGGAGAATTTGGCCAGAATAGTGTTAAAAAGTTATTATATTTGATATTTGGCAGGGGATTAAACATTTCTTTGAGACAACTGAAAAAGAAAAAAGAAAAATATATTTTTTTTGGTACAAGCATAATTTTAACTAGTGTCATTTATTGCAAAATTGCATATTAAGATTCCCAAATGAGCTTTAATACTTTGAGTAATAAAAAGATAAAATACAAGATTCATTGAAATAATAAAATTAATAGTTTGACAGCCTTAGTTTAGAGATGACATACCAGACTTATATCTGGTTGAAAAAAGAAAAGCGAAAAAAAGGGAAACGGAAACGGAAATAAAAGGACGTTGCACCGGGGAAGCGTTTACATGGGGGGACTGACTAGACACTTCCGTTGTGGATAAAAGTGCTCTGAACTGCTAATAGCGACGTATAACTTTCAAAAATGGATAAGCGTCCAGGTGTCTGCAAGACAAAGAGTTGCACCCTTGCGGGACTGAAGCGTAAAACCGCGTGTGGACGAAACACAGGGGGGTCTTAGCCAGCGCACGCTTTCCACTTTTTAAACTAAGCGGGAACTTAACACGTTGAAAACATCTTTCAGCGTTGCCATAGATGTTTTGAAAAATATTAAAAACATAGATCTGTCTGTGTAAGATAATGAAAAAAACAGGCCTTCGTCTGTTTGTTTTTTCTGAATGTCATCATTTCTATGTAACTGTATGTATGTATCTATTTAACTAAACGTTTGTCTGGGTGAACTTATAAATCATGGTTTCAAAGATGTTCATTTGTTTTGGGAGAACTGCAGCTCCTAATTCAAATAACATTTTTAAGCATGAACTATGTTAACTAAAAACTAAAGAAGGAACAAGAGATACTTCAATAACAAAGTTTGTTTTTTTAACATTAAATATCAGGGCCGAATTAAATTGATACACGGAGAGATTAAAATGGTTTAAACGAAAAATATTTCAGCTTTGTTAGAAAATTGTAACAGGCAATGAGCTGTACATAAAAGGTTGTTGGGTTTACTCCACTACAGAATTAACCAGTGACCCCATCATTTGTTTGAGCCCTAAAGTAATACAAACTCACTGAGATCTTATTGCTTATAACAATAGTGATTCATCACAAACCAGTCCATTTGAAAGAAGTTTAGAAATACATGATCTTTGATTTAAATAGATGTAAAAATAAAAAAAAACTGTGCTTTGGCTTTGATCAAACCTGTATGGAACTACATATGGTTGCTTTTCTAAGGGTTTTCTATTCATTTATTTTATTTCTTTTTACTTGGGATTTGAATGCAACTAATGAGAAATTTTGAAAAGTGTCAAATTATCAGAAGGCAACGTTACACGCGTCATCAGTTACAAAATCATCTGATGTTATTAGTTATGCTGAACTGAGGTGAACCTCAGAGGGACAGTATAACCTGAGAAGGACAATAGATATGATAAACAACTCTGACCATGATGTAAACATCTGAATGTTATGGCAAGGCTGGGTCTGTGTGTTCTGGCCTGGGAGCACGAAAACTATGTCAGAGGGAAAAATAAAATAAAGACAGCTTCTGAAGGGTTAAATTCTAAATCTAATCTTGGGTTGTTTTGGGTAGCCTTCTCAATGTGCTTACTGGGAAAACTCTTATCATTTATAGAGAAACACTAGAAGCTCAGAAACCTAAAAGACAAAATCATTGCTTTAAGGTTTAACGCTTGACCAATTGAGATTTGGGAAGTTATGTATAAATAAAGATATTACTAACAGCAAATACACATGGTCAATGGACCAGAAGGATGTCAAAAGTTTGTAATAAGTCAAAAACCTAAGTCCAGGCCCGTATTAAGACAATGTGGTGCCCCTGGGCATTGTACCTCAAAACCCCCCCACCCATCAGACATAATCAAGGGGATTTCTGTAATGTAATTTACTATTTACTAACTTACACAACTACATGTAGGCATATGAGCAGTGAGCAATATTCAAATATCTCATTTTAAAATGTTGAAATCAAAAAGCACAGCTTTTGATGTCTGTTCTGTTTGGATTAATTTTCTGTAGCTTTAAAAAAGACGATACATTTGAACGTACTTGTGGACCAGCTCAACTATGACAGATTGGGGAGGGGGAGTGATAGATCATGTAGCCTAATCTTGATTTATTTATCATTTATTATTATTGTGACATCAGTGTTCACAAAATGAATAATGTATGGTCTTTCAACAATTTCAAGTAAATAATATAACAATTTATGAAAAATATATTTTTAAAGCATGTGTCATGTGGTGCCCCCCCCCCCCCCAATCCCCATGCTTGGTGCCCCTGGGCACTGGCCCACTGGCCCTTATGGATAATCCGGCCCTGCTATGTCATATTGAAAATACATAATTGTGCTCCTTGGGAGACAATTTTGTTTTTTGGTTATTTATTTTGTTTTGATTTTTTTCTTTTAGAGATGTTTTGAACAGAGTTTCAAAAGAAAGTTGGTGTCTTAAAAATGTTTGTTACTTTATGCTATTAACAGTTCTGTCTTTCTGCTTCTTTTTCTTTGCAAAGAAACCTGGTCAATATGATAGGAATGTGCTAACAGAGAGATTTAGTCTCTTTTTAGACATTCTCAGATGCGAGTGAATACCAAAACGGTGCTGCAGTGACATGAGAGCTGATCCATGGGACAAAAGAGAAAAGGTGATGTCATTGACTTCAGCCTGATCCAGTTTTGAGTTTTATTTTGTCAGAGGCAAAGTTTGATTTATTTTTTAAATTACTTTATTTCTTTTATGTTTGTCATGTTAGAGGGAACACAGCGGTTAAAATGTTTGTGACTGCTTTGCTGTGATTTCTTTTCAACCTATGGAGCGTTTCTTTGGAAAAAAATGCTGGCAGAATTCATTCTGTTTTTCAGTTGCGAGAACTGGAGGATGGACTCTTGAAGGGAAGGAGAATGTTGTGCTAAAGTCAGACATTGGACTGAAAATGGACATTGAAGGACTATGACTGAGGCATCGGACAACCTTCGACAACAAACACAGATGAGTTCTGCAGACACGACTTCATGCATTTCACTTCAGATCTTCTTGTACACAATTAAAACAAAACACACATTATGAAACACATTAGGATTATGTAAAGGTGAAAATTTTTAAATAAGCAACTTGATGGAATCATAGAGCAACTTAATAAATTAAGTGGGTATTATATCAACAGTTAAATAAATAAAGAAATTAATTAGTTTTCACTATATAAGCAGAGTAACCTGAACTTTTAAATTAAAATTTAATTTAATGAACATCTTAGAGTAAGCAGATTTCTGCCAATCCGGCAGGCATCAATAAAACAGTAACAAAAGGTTACTGGATAAAATGGATAAGGTTGCAATAAAATTAGCATAATGACACATCCTACTAACTAACATGGGTAGATTTAGGATTAAAGCATCAGTGTAAAATTGTTACAATATTTATGGAGATTTAATATCTCTCGACTAGAACAAATAACTCAATAGTTTAACTGGTTGTTAAAACATCCTAAGGGGAAGAACACATAAAACAGAGGTTAGCTAATTGTTAACCTGAAGGCTTTTAGATCAGGATAATTTAATGGTTATCCTCTTACATACAGAAAAGAAGTAAGATTTATTTAATTAGATTAAATTATGGAGACATTTTGGATCTGGTCAGGATTGCTGGGGATGAATGAAGGTTTTCTCTGAGGAACATTAAAGCAACAAAGACATCCCCCATTGGAACTCCTGTTGTGTAAAGAACATCTTGAAAGGCACGTAAGGTGAGATCCTTACAATGAGAGACGTTCCACACAGGGGGGTGTGGAGACCCCTGGGGCATGGCACCCAGGGACGAGCTGCTGTGGTCTGGCCCTGTTGTAAACTTGACACAGCTGGTGGAACCAGGTTGGAACCAAGGGAGACTATGACGTGGTCCCACAGGTTACCTGACACCTAACACTGACTGTAAAGGGTTCTGGGTTTTCAGAGTTGCTGAAAACAGAAAGCTTCAGAGAACCTTAACCTTTCCTGACCAGGCACTCAGAAAACATAGATCAGATTACCAAGGCCTAGAAAAATTGGGAACTTCTTAATCAAAGTCCTTAATCGTCAGTTGAATAAAAAAATGGCAAATAATCACATGTATGGTTTACTTTATTTTAGGATTCATTTGGGAACTAATTCTGATTTGCTTAAGTAGCTTTAATTGTTCAACAATGTTAGAACGTTTTCAAAAAGCTCTCCTGCTCACTGCTTTGTTATGTGGAACCTTGGCATCCTTGAACAGTAACAGCATGGTATAAATATTTTGTCTTTTCTGTGCAGAACAGCACCTCACTTTCTTCTTTAAAAAAAAAAAGAGAGAGAGAGAGGGAAAAGGCTTCTACATGGAAAGGCTTTCTTTTTCTCAGTTGGGGTTTTAAAATGACATGAAACGAATATGTTGATGAAATTATGTTGCAGAGAACTTTAACTGTCAGACAATGAAAGTTAAGGCAAACATTGGATGCATTCTGTTAAGAATTATTAGGAAACTACTGCAAACACATTTGAACTTAAAGATTACTCTTGTAACTAATAATTAAATTGCATAATTCTGGGAGCTAAATAATTGTGCACAGAAATATCTTGAATGTGAAAGTGCTTGGAGGATGTTTTAATAAATGACACATGAATGGGGTTTTTGATAAGAACACTAATTACACCTTGTTTCTGTTCTCCAATAGAAACAAGCTCTCGTGTCTGCAGACCATCTTCACAAAGTGTTTTATTAGAGAGAAATGCAAAATAAAATGCTCAGTGCCAATCCAGAACTGAACACTTATTACCATCCAGCTCAATCGTCCAGCCTGCGAGGAGGAAACAAGAAGAGGACTGGGGATGAACAAGCCAGAGAACTCTGATTTCTTATTCTTCAACGGGAGGAGTTGCCTGAAGAGACCCTAAGCGCGATTAGATTAATTTCTGCCTTGTGCCTGAATGGCCTGAAGGCTTCCTTAACTTTGCGTTCTTGACGTTTTGGACTCTTCTCATATTGTGTTACTGTTTGTTTAACTGCTCTGTTCTACTGACTTACTTGTTTGATTTTTTGCGGGTGTTAAGACATCTACACTGTGATGTTGCATTATGTTCAATATCATTTTATGGTAAAGAATGGAAACTGTTTGCTTCAGACACACAAAGACCTGCGGTTTATGCAATTTTTTGATTTGATATAGGAAGAACCAGGGTCTGATTGGCTCTAAAGATCCTTTAATCTTAGCTGGTTATGGTAACTCCTAGTTTCAATAGAGGTACTTCTCGCTCAGATTGGCCGAGAGCGGGATTTCACCTGGGGTCAAATCAGTTTTTATCATCTTTTAGATAGGATGAATTTTTCTGATGACAAAGACCCAGCCTGCCCTCTGATGCCCCTCAGTGGTACTCCTGGATTTGTAAGGTAGGAAAGTGATGGATGATTGTCCATGGGAATGGTAAATGGAGAACCAAGTAAGGGGTTTTACAGGGTGGGGGAAGAGTAGACGGATTCGACCTTGGTTACTGAACAGTTTTTTCTTATCTAGTCTAATGTAAAATTCAAATAATGTGCGCATAGGGACCTAAAACAGGCCTTACTTAATTAGATGAACCCTAAATCGTAAATAAAAGCTAAACCTTTCTTCTTGTGTGATACAACTCTATGAAGCATTCATGTTGATCTGTACTAAAAGTTACAGCACTGCCTGGTTCCAACACGGTAACCTTCAATGTTGTGGAAAATATTCAGCTGTACGAAAGATCGCTGTTGAACCAAAGGACTCTATTAATAAGCTGCTACTTTTTAAAAGAAAGAAGACATCATGAACGATTGAAGTGAGATGAGAAAAAGAGTATATTAAATGATAACAGGGGGGAATGATAGAATTATTATTACTATGTCTACATATTTATGTTATTTACTATTTTTATTTCATTTATCATATATATTTACTCTTTACTACTAAGAAGTTTTAAGGTTTTAGATCTCTCCCTCTTATATTTGCAGAAGGCCTGCAGAAAGCAGAGAAATATGTTGTGACTATGATAAGTGTTTTTATGAACTCTATTCAGCCATCTGGAGTGCTGCACTGTGTGAACTGCTTGGTTTTATCTGGAAGGTCACAGTTATTTTGCTTATCCCTACCCCTTAGATTCAAAATGGAACCAGGGATTCCCTTTCCTAATAAATAGAGAGGGGGCGACGGATTTGCTTCAGATCGGATTTGGACATCTGTATTAAGCATCTCCGTTCGATCTCCTTGCAAGCTTATTTGAAAATCAATCTCATTGTTGTCTCTCCTTCTTGTGTTGTTAATGAATGTTTTAGGTGTTTGAACCTGACACTAGTCCAGTTAGCAGTTCTCTTAAACAAGAAAAACAAATCTTCCAAGGCAAAAACGGGGACTGGCATGGAGAGGTGTGGAATGATGACGGCCCAGTGCTGAACTGAAGGCAGAGGCAGGTTAAATAGAACACTTCACAGGTGGAACAAGGGTCTGGCTAATAAACTGGTAAATGATTATCAGGTGTGACTGACTGTTGAGGAGGTAAAGTGAAAATTGACAGAAAATAACTGATGATATTACTAACTAACAATAAATAAAGTCAAACCTAACCCAAAAGAGATGAAAAAATGAAAATAACAGAAAAACAAAGCCAAACCGAAACTCAACCATAACATATATTAAAATGAAAAATTAAAGCATACAGCATATATTTCCTGTCCTGATTTGAACGGATTCCATAAACTCTTGCAATGCTTTTAAAATTGTATGCACATTGTTTAACAGACTTTGTTTGGATGTAAAAAGTAAGGTCTATGTCCAAGTCTACACCTAGGTCTGGGAGACATTCTGTTGTTTTTGGCCTCACTATTTCTAGTTAAGAGCTGATTCTATCCTTGTATTTTCAATCATGTCACGTTTTAGGTAATAAAACATGACATGCCTTTTCTGTATCAGCCTGGAGAAAATCTTGCATTTGTGCCTTCAGAATGAAAAAAATATTAATATAGGCTAACCCAAACCTCACAACAAGTGGAAATTGCAATTATTTCTTCTCTGTTTTTGTTATTGTTTTGGATTTCATAGGTTTGAACACATTTTCTTTCCCTGCAACACTGCTGTCACATTATACATTTTCTGTGACACTAGCAACACAGCAACAGACTCTCACTGACAAGGCAGATCATTTAGTATTTTTCCTATGACTCACACAAACACACCTGTTTTCGCTGGAAAGAGTTCCACACCCTACCGTGTGCTTTTGTTTACTTTTATAGTGAAACAGGCTGCCAAAAGTTCCATGGAAAAAAAACTAAATGTTGCTAAGACAGTTCAGTCTTGTTCATGCCTGTCTCTTTTATAGCTTTCTGCCTTTTGGGGTTTCCACTCCCAGTAATGTGTTAGCTAATTGTATTATATAATTCCCAACAGAAGACATAGAATCTATATAGACATAAATTCACATAGAATTGTTTTTCATAGCTGAATATCTTTATAGATGGCTAGGAAGTAGCATTTTAAAGATAAAATTGCTAGAGGCAGCAGGTGATGTATCCTTTTACATACAGGGAAGCATTTTAGTATAAAAGCTCTTTAGTATTGAAGATTTTAATGGAGTCACTGCTTAGAAGACTGGAAAGGGAAGCAATTAAGCTGGGTATACACTGTACGATATTTTCAATTGTGGTACTCATATACAGCTCAAACTGTACGATGAAACCGCAGAGTTTAAAAGTTCACAGCTTGTGATATCTGTTCTGTATGGCCCGACGCTCTGATGCAATCTGACTGCTCACACTGTGCATTCAAAAACCACATGTCGTACTCGTAGAGAGATGGAGCTACTCAGACTCGTCTACCCAGAAGCCAAATGTCAACAGTAGAAGAAGAAAAAGATGGAAGTGTTAATGCTCACCGTTAAATGTGAGGCTCACAAGAACGAAATGCGTTGCCTTGTCCCCAATAATTTGATATGAATAACATTGTAATATTTATTGTAAGTTACAATAGAACGTTGCTGCTGCATTGCTGCTTTTTTGGTGGCTGCGGCTGCTGCTCCGTCTGACTGCCTGTCAGCTCTTTTCTGTCCCTTTAAATCTGCAACACGTGACTGTGCTGTGTGCTGTTTAACTCCACTCTCATTGGTTGTGCTGCCTTAAATTCCGCCTTCCCTCTTCCTGATCGCAAGATTTAAGTTTTGATTCATACTGGGATACTGCGGTTACCACAATTAATACTAGATTATGAAGCTAGTCCCAGTTAAGAAACTAAATATTATCTGCACTAAAATAGATGAAAGCTGCTGAGTGCAGTTCTGAACAGAAGCAGGAGAGAGAGTTTTGATTTGTGGAACTTGAGAAATGTAAGTAACCAACGTTAGCATCTTAAAATAGCATTTAATTCTGAAGTATAATACATTTATCAACAAAAACATAATCTCTTTTATAAAACTAAATATTTTGTGCCAGGCAGGAGTTCTGAAGGCTGCTGGAGAGATGGAAAAGCAAAGACTGTAGACTATTAAAAATTCAGATTCTTAGCACAGCAGTCTGAAAATGAAAAGGTGAAGGTTTCCCTTTTACCAATATTTTGTTGCTATTGCTTTCATTTATTGTCGACCATTTGAGGCAGTTCAGATATAAATAGCAGGTGTTATTTTACATGATATACAGTATAACAACAGTAGATGCTGCCTAAACAACTGCTATTTTTTGTTTAGACTTTTGCTTAGTTATAATAGTGTGATTAGGGTTCCACAAAATAATAGTGCTATTTATTTGACTATTTCTACTTTTACAATTAAAATAAAGACAAATAAAACCGCTGAACACCATTTACATTGGTTTTATAGTACATAGATTTCCACACAGTCCATTAGTAAATTAGTACAAACCAGGGGTGGAGCTAGACATTCTCGTCATCAGGGGCTTAGTCCACAACATATTTCATCATAATGAGGGTAATTTGATACACCAAGAAGTACGCAATTATTTAATCTGTTGATGTGGTCGCAAAATTAATTTAACATAGGCCTTTACACATCTTAAAGTCTAATCTGCTGTTCTTTGATAGTCATACTAGTATATACCAATGTTATATTAATATGTTCTCATTTCAATGATGAAATTGACAACCACTCATGTAACAATTCAGTCTTGGTGTCACCCGTCTTACTCAGAGTACAGTATTGGGTCCTCCAAGCTCCTTATGTATTAAGATTTACTGCACATTTAAACATTGACAACTCATTATTGTTAGGGAAATAATTTGTTGTCTGAGAGGACATAGGTAAGGAGAAGCTGTTATCTACACTTCAGATATATGATGTAAGAAATGTGTTTGGGATGTTAAAATAAATTACGTGAAATGGGCTACACAAAGCAACTACAAAACAATTGTAACCCTACAAAAAATAAGGGTGGGGTTTATCTCTGCGCATTTCTATATCTTCAAAAGAAAATACAGGATAAATTTAGACAACAGAAATGTTTTGACTATATTTGGTTTAATGGGCATGTATTTACCGTCTGTCTCTGTTGCTGTTAAGTTCAAATACAAACTTTTTCAAAGTTGGAAAAAAGTCCCAATTCGACATTCATCAGATCTGGCAATGCTTTAAACATTAACAAACAGCATCTAGTGTGTGTCATGCTTATAAAATTTATATGAATGTAGCAAGAAATGCTGCTTTTCTCTTTAGACAGATGAAACGCATCCTGACGCTCAAGTCAAGCATCAAAAAATAGGAGCATGTATATTGCGTAGGACCAATGACATCAGACTAATGAAGCTTTGGACCAATAGTGTCCCTACCAAAGTTCAAATCAAACCTACGCCCTTTGTTTGACTCTGTTGTGCCATAATACTGCCATGATGAATAATTGATGTCAGATTGAATTCTGAACAGTAGTATGGAGAAGGTAACAAAAGGAATTCCACCTTGCTGCAAACATGAGACCCTCACAGGCACAAAGGACGGCCTCTCTCTCAGCAGGGTGCTTCTGTAAACACCCCCACAGATAAAAGGTCAGAGTGCTTCTGACCACCCCTCTTCAGACTCTTCACTTCAGACTCCAAGCTGCTCAGACCACCTCTCCCTGGAGCAGACCAGGAAAAACTTACTTCGGACCATGGGCCCTGCACGGGCCTGACCGACACACAAGCCAGCATCTGGGATAAATTTCTCGTCGCCCGGGGACATGTCCGGGCAACTCAGAGTTAAGTCTGCTGTCTTAACCTCAGTGTAGCTGGAGGAAGAAATCATGCCGAAAACAGCTTTGTTTATTTTTGTCAGCCTTTACAGGGAAGCGAAAACCAGACAGAGCTAAAAAGCAGGCAGAAGGACCTGCCGTCGAATGCTGAGGAGAACCTACTTAAATCGGGCTGCATCTAGGTCAGAGACTGGGCAAAGACCAGGCCTCCAATCCATCCCACATGCTGCTGCAGAGCTAAACGCTAGCCAGCCAAGAACAGCCAACAACTTTCGTACTTTCAGTGCTCCTTCCACAGATGGCCAAAGTGGACAGAACTCACTCGAGGCAAAAGACAGGTTTGGGCAGAGAGCTGAGGGAGAAGTTAAATGGTTCTTTTGGAAATGTTTTGTAAATCACCTGGACACATGGTTTCTTTAAAACAAAGGGCTAACACGATAGCTCATTGCTAGCATTTAGTACAATGTCATTGTTGAGTGTGTTTTTATGGTTATAACAAAGGTTATCTCCACAAGGGTTACATTGATGGGACATTAATGTTTACGTTATCCAGCCCACTCATTATGACTAAAAATAAAGCTAAAGTCTTTAAAGTTAATGCCGAAAACCCGCTAGCCTGTTAATATCCAGTTCCGGACATTCAAAAAGAGCTTGTTTTAATGTTTAAAGCTTAATTGTTCTGCTCCGCTGTCGGCCTATAGAGCTATGAGCCTTATTCCAGCATTAATATTGACTATTAATGTCTGTTCAAAGGCAATTTTGATAAGCTTAGACTTTAACCGATTTAGCAACCGATCGCTACAGCGACCCCAGGCACCCAGAGGGAGAATCACATTAATAAGATCGGCCATAAGGTTTAAATGATTTTACTGAGCAAATCAGTCTTTAGGATATTATTTACTCAAAATAATGTTCTGGTTAACTTGGGCTTTGCAGTTTGAATGGATTGAAACACATGCCAAATGTTTTTTAACTCCATTCCATGTTTTTTTATCAGATCTGCAGTGAACGGGATTCACTGAATTATTCTGATTATGATCGACCACTTCTGTTTTGTCTTTTCTTTGTTTGCATGTAAATAGTTCCTTACCTTAACTCCTTTTTAACTTCCATTTTGCTTAGTAGTTTAGTTAAGTTTCACTAGCCTAGTAGAGAGGATTTGTTAATCAAAATATTGTGTTAATTCAGATAAATAGCATTACACCGTGATAATAATTGGGAGTCCTCAGGCTGAGAAGGGTCCAGGGAGGCTGGATCTCCTTGGCCGGCGGGAAGTTGCGAATACTCGGGCTGTGAAGAGTTCGGGGAGACTGGATCGCCATTGGCCAGCGGGAAGTTGTGAGTCCTCAGGCTGAGAAGGGTCTAGGTAGGCTGGAAGATTCACAGCTTGTGAATCTTCGTCCTGGGTCTCTGACAGGGACGGCGTGGTAGGAAGCCTTGAATTCTTATCCCATAAAACAAAGTACTGATTGCTGCCTTGCACGCATCTGGGGGGCCTGGACCAGTCGACTGTGTGCCTCTGCAGCATTGTAAGGATACTCGCTTTGGGAAGAAGAATCAGGAGTTGGCAAGGATGCGGGTGAAGGAGGGTGGTACAGCTCTGGGGAGAATTTGTCACTGTCCAGGGACCCTTGCTGCACTGATGTTAAAGTGTTTAAATCATTTGGTGGAGTAGGAGAGCTATTCAGCCCGCAGAATGTCAAACTGCTGCCCGTGTCGTTCTTCATGGTTTCAGATGTTAAAAGTCTGGTCAGTGAAGCTGCACGGAGCCCCGATCAGCCTGCCTGGTTGTTTTTCTATACTGAGAAGGGCGTGGTCAACATTATAGGCTGTTGTGAGGGGTGGGTCTAAAAAGAGAGCGCTTTCTTGACCGCCAAAATGTCTTGCAAAATAGCGTAGAAATCTGGTCTACTATTCCGATCATCTTGTCACGCCACGCATCAAAGGGAATGGCTAGCAATGTCCTGAACACATTTCAGTCAGAATTATAATACTCAAGCACGAAAATAACCGTCTGTGTTTTATCTTGAGCCTTTCTGAGACTTGCACGGAAAAACCATCGGCCGGTAACCCCCGTCTTTGACTGGCAAGTAGTAGAGAAGACCCTATTGCTTGAATCTATGAATCTATAAAGACATACCCCCATTTACCGCGGGCTCCATAGGGTTTCAAAGACCACTGTTCTTGCAGAGGTAGGGTCGGAGGCATCTGAGTTCTGCATAAAAACAGTGTAGTCTTGTGAGGGGTCAAAAATTGCTCTGATCGTGGCAGATCGTGACAGGTGTCTCAGAAATTATAGGTTCAAACTTGGTTCTTCCAGACGCCATGTTGAAAAGTATTCAATCACTACAGAGGTTTGAGAAAGGGGCTTATATTATGAGAGAAGCGGCTGGGGGCGGGGTGAAGGGGACTTCCCGGGCGGGACAGCCGTAAGTGGGGGGCCAGTGTGAATTCCGGAATTGGGGGATTGTGTGAATTCAGGAAGTGTGAAGTGTGTGTGGGGGGTCATAAATCAAGGGGTCATAAAGCAACTTTTGACATAAAGTGGAAACTATGTTTTTTTTTTGAGGATAGCTAAAAAATTATATATGAGGGGCTTAAGGTTTTCAACAGGACATGTTTGAAGTTTTGGGGAGCTGAGAAAAACCTTGAACAATTTCCAGACGGGATGGCTTAAGCCTGGGAAACAGACAAAAACAAATGTTAAGACTAATCTAACTCAAGGTAGACATCTGAATGTGTTGTTGTGTCAGTGTGTTTTGACGTTCGACAGGAACTGCAAGACAAATATCAGATGGTGTCTGCAGGACCGGGTAAGAGGCAATTTCTAATAATTGTTGATGGACACAGAGTGTCTGCGATCAGATCAACTAAATTAGCTTTCTCATATAATAAGTGCACACTTCGAATGTAAATACACAAAAGAGCTTAGTGCTTAGAGGTTATTTATTTTTAGTAGCTCCATTATTGTTCTTGGAGTTTATTTTAAACAGTGTTCTCGATGCTGAATTGCAGGGGAAAACTAGGATCATTGCAAAAAAAAAAAAAAAAAAAAATTACAAAATATCACGTATAACGATCATGTTTTGACTGCATGTCTTATCTTAATACTTGTTTTTCTCTGAGTTACTGCTTTCAGATGAAGGACAGAGATCGTTGAAAAAGCCACCTTTCTTCCAACAGAAGACTCTGGAAAGTGAGCTCTTTCAGGCCGATCTAGTCCCGATCTAAAATGGACATGCAGGGATAAACAAATATGACTAAATTATGCTAAGTTTTAACCAAATTATGCCAGGTAATATTGAGATCTTCCAGATGAGAAAGGTGGTTGCTTTATATTTCTTTGTTTGTTTACCTTTCTACTAACCGGTAGAAATTAACAGTTCTACCCTGCTCTTCTGCTGTTTTCTTTGCAAAGAAACTGTAATGATCTGAGTGGGGATGAACCCGGTATTCAGCCAGACATGGTCTGCATGCGTTTTATAGTGTTTATTAGAGGGAAACAGACAGGTGAACAAAATCCAACAGATCGTAAGGCAGACATCCGGAAAACAAACTGACAGCGAACAGAACTGGGCAGAACAGACAGGACAGGTTAAAAATAGACAGGATCAAGGTGCTGAGGGTTCTTACCAAAAGGGACCAGACTGAGGCAACGAATGAATGGATGGAAAGAGACAAACTGACGGGGAGCAAAGAACTAAAGCAGGTTTAAATAGGCAGACAGACAGGTGAGCGGAAGGAAACTAATCAGGGACAGGTGGGAGTGATTGAGGGAGCGGACAGGACCCCAGAAAATAAGCCTAAGACCTAAGATAAAACCGAAAAAACCAAGCACAGAACTAAAATCAGAGCTTAAACAGGGACCAAATGACTAAGACAATAAAGAGGCTAAACTAGAATCCAAAACAGAAATAAACCCAAAGACAGGAAAGAGCTACTTAACTAAATAATAAACATAAACCAGAACAGAACATGACAGAGCCCCTCCCTCAAGGACGGATTCCAGACGTCCTTCGGACCGAAAACAAAACAGATTAGACCGGGTGGGTGGACGGGGTTACAGGACAGAGGGACAAAGTAATTACAAAACAAAACAACCCAGAACCGGGCGAGCGGATGTGAGAAGTCCGCTTGCCCGATCAAAACAAAAAACAACCTGACAGGGCGAACCATAACAAACAGTCTTAGGGGAAAAAAAACAAGAGTCTGGTGGGCGTCCTGGAGGACGACCCCGAAGAATCAGACGGTCCGCCGGGTGTCCCGGTGGACAGCCCCGGCGGGTCAAGTTCTCCAGTGGAGGTCCTGGAGGATGGCCCTGGCTTGACTAATGGCTAGGGGCGGCGCTGGACTAATGGCTAGGGGCGGCGCCGGGCTACAGGCTACGGGCGGTGCCGGGCTACAAGCTGCTACAGACACCTGGCTACAGGTTGCTACAGACGCCTGGCTACAGGCTGCTACAGAGGGAGCCTGGCTACAGGCGGGTGATGGAGTCCGGCTCCAGGCTGGAGAAGGAGCCTGGCTCCAGGCTGGAGAAGGAGCCTGGCTCCAGGCTGGAGAGGAAGCCAGACCCTTGGCGACAAAGATTCTCAAAACCAGCCTCTGGAGAATTTCACAAAGTGACAGCCAGTAAAGACTCTCCCAGAGCTTGCTGTCTACCAGGGCAACCTGGGTTCGAGGCTTCAAAAGAATGCCGGGGAGCCTGAAGGATGAAGGATCCACCTGGGTCCCCACCTCCTGGACCAATGTTAACCCCACCTGGGTTCCCACCTCACAGGCCAGTGGCCGAGAAGGGGCGGAGACATCCAGACCTTCGGCAGGCTCTGGAGATAAGACTGAGGACTCCTCTCGGGGCTTGGGTGAAGGCGGGTCCTTCTGGACCCCCTCTCGAGGTTTGAGCTGAGGCGGGTCATCCTGAACCCCCTCTCGAGGTTTGAGCTGAGGCGGGTCATCCTGAACCCCCTCTCGGGGTTTGGACGGAGGCGGGTCCTCCTGGATCCCCTCTCGGTGCTTGGGCGGAGGTAGGTCCTCCTGAACCCCCTCTCGGTGCTTGGATGGAGGCAGGTCCTCCTGCACCCCCTCTTGGTGCTTGGGCAGAGGCGGGTCCTCAAGGGCCCCCTCTCAGGGTTTCAGTGGAGGCGAGTCCTCCTGGGCCCCCTCTTGGGGCTTGAGTAAACCCCCTAGGTCAACGCGTCGCAGGCTGGAGGCGGACCCTCCTGTGTCTCCTCGTCGCAAGCTGGTGGCGGACCCTCCTTGGTCTCCATGTCGCAAGCTGGCGACCCAGCATGTCCTGGGTCTTCCCCTGGGCCTCCTCCCGGTGGGACGTGTCTGGAACACCTCACCAGGGAGGCGTCCAGGAGGCATCCTAACCAGATACCCGAGCCACCTCAACTGGCTCCTCTCGACATGGAGGAGCAGCGGCTCTACTCTGAGTCCTCCCCGGATGACTGAGGTCCTCACCCTATCTCTAAGGGAGAGCCCAGACACACTACAGAGAAAACTCATTTCAGCCGCTTGTATCCGTTATCTCGTTCTTTCGGTCACGACCCAAAGCTCATGACCATAGATGAGGGTAGGATAAATTGAGAGCTTGGCCTTTTGGCTCAGCTCTCTCTTCACCACATTGGACCGGTAAAGCGCCCGCTTCACAGCAGACGCTGCACCAATCCGCCTGTCGATCTCCCGCTCCATCTTCCCCTCATTCGTGAACACCGTGGCGATATTCCAGAGGTGAAAAAAGGAAACTCTGGAAACCTGTTTATTATGGGATTTAAATGACGTCTTTGTCAAAAATAACACCAAGATTTTTTTACTTTAATACCATAGGCCAAATTAATGCCATCCAGATTAAGTGATTGATTAAGAAGTTTATTTTTTGAGGACTCTGGTCCAAAGATTAAAATTTCTGTCTTGTCAGAATTTAAATAAGGGAAATTTCAGGAAAAGTCATCCAGCTTTTGATGGTGATCGAGACAGAGTAACTAGAGTTACTCTTTGGTGCCTTCAGGGTGCATCCTTTTTTTTTATTTTGCACTGTTGCGACAGTTTGCAACAATTTGCGACAGTTTTGAGACAGTTTGCTGGTTTGCTGCCCCGAGTGAAAATCGCGGGCTTTAAGCACGTATGAGACACCAGAGCAATGCATCTGTGTTCCTTCAGTTCATGACTGTGACTTTTCATTGTTAGGTGAGCAATAACATGTACTGGGTAACGTTATTAATGTTAATAAGGCTGAGTTTAATGGCCGAATTAAAGATATGTATTTGTTGATGGGATGTAATGTTTTATATGTCTTTTAAATGTGGCAAAAAGGTAACAGGATGCTAATCCCAGCCATGTTGTGGAACAGTGTAATTACATTTTTTTAAATGTTGATTTCTTTTTGCTTTTCCGTATTTATCTATCTATCTATCTATCTATCTATATATATATATATATATATATTATTATTATTATTTTTTTGAGTAGATATTCCAGAACGGAAGGACAATATTTCCTGAAAATTAAAATTACAGGAGTTATCTCCTTTGCTAGTTTCAAAGAAGATTCTAAGTTGTTCTGTGATTTACAGCGCTGGATTGTCATTATAAGGTCCTTGTCCATACTATTGTTATATTATAGTGTATTATAAATGTTAAAGGATACTGAGGTGTGGTGTATTTCTGTTCCAGAAATATATTAAGAAATTCTGGTTGATAGTAAACTGCTATCAGGACTCTGAGTACATTAGTTAGGTTACATTTACAGATTAGGTTGGTTTCCTCTTGGTGTGTAGAGCGCCATTTTCTCTCCAATTTCTTAACATTGTGCTTTAAGGAACGCAGCTCTGAACTAAACCAGGGAGCCAGCTTCCTGTGAATAATCACCTTCTTTTTCAAGGGAGCTACATTGTCTAATGCAGAACGCAATGAGTAAGTCACACCGTTAACAAAGACATCTATTTGTGAATGGGAAGAAACAACATTGCTGCTATCTCCAGGGTATTTCTGCAATAGTGAAGATATTAAAAGGGTGACAGACTCTTTAAAGTTAATGCAGCATTATCCGATAAAGATCTACTATAATGGAACCCTCTTTTGGGGGTGGAGAACTCAGTTAGATTAAACTCAAATGCTATTAAAAATTATCAGATAGGACAGGGTTGTGAGGAAATACTGTTAATTCTTCACAATCAATGCCATATGTCAGCACCAGGTCTAAAGTATAGTGCCAAGAGTGCATCAGTTTATGCACATTTTGAGCAAAACCAACTGAATCTAGGATAGCTTTAAAGGCTACACTAAGGTTATCACATTCTGTGTCAACATGAATGTTGAAATCACCCACTATAATAACCTTGTCAGTGTTAATAACCAAATCAGATAAGAAGTCTGACAACTGATCCAAAAACTGAGTGTAATGACCTGGTGGACGATACAAAACGACAAACAGAAGAGGTTTTATTGCTTTGCAATTTGGGTGTGGGAAACTGAGGGTTAAAGTTGAAGTCTTGTACCGAAAAAAAAAAATATCCTGAAAACCGTTGAATAACTTCCAGAACAAGTTAACTTTGAATATTCATGTATCAAAAGTGTTCAAATTAAGTTTAAATATGAAATATCGCACATTTTTTACACCGATTATAGTTTTTCGCGTTTGAGTGCTGCCTCCGTTTACGATCTGCCATTTCCGACGTGTGACGTCAGTTCAAGAACACCGAGAACGCGCAAATCGAACTTGCATAGAAACACACATTGTTTACATTGTACAACCGGTACGGCAAACCAGGATATATATGCATGTTTTCCGGGATCTTCTTTCACACACCAAATCTGCGGATCCACGTGTACTTTAAGCAAGCGCTTATAAAAAATATCGCTGAACTAATTACAAGATAAAATGCCTTCTAGGTGCGTAGTTGGTGGCTGTAGTGTCGCTCATAGGCCTAGTGCAGACCGCGGTGAAGTTGGTTTGATATTGGACATTGAAGCTCCGCGGAGTCAGCGGGATCTAGCTCACGGATGATCCGGTTAAGGGACTCTGATTTCGGCCAGCGTCTCTCAGCTGCTCTTTCCTCCCATACGCGGTGGGACCGTCAACAAATCTGATTTGATTTTTGTTTCTCAAGAGTGCTCCACCGACTCCGCGGAGCTTGAATGTCCAATGTCAAGCCAACTTCACCACGGTCTAGTGCAGGCCAGAAAGTAGCGCTACATACTTGGCCGGTGGATCAAAAGGTCAGAAAGAAATGGGATAAATTTGTAAAAGAAACGCGGAAGGACTGGATTGCCGGCAGTGACAAAAGTGTTTTATGCAATTCACACTTCACGAGCGAGGAAAGTCATAGTAGTGTTAGCAGATAGTGTTATTGCCGGATGCACGGTACTCGTTCTGTTTGTGACGTCACATTCCGGAGCAGCCCGATTGAGGAATGTTCGGGCTCATTCGCATATACAGCAAGTTTTATCAAAATTATTTCCAAACGGCGCACATAATTCACATATAATATACATTTCTTTACTCTGGTGACTATTTGAATGCATCTGTGTTAAAATACATTTTACGTGCGACTTAGACTTTAAATGTTCAAAAGAACTGTAGTTATTAATTGGCCTGGGACTAATTAATAAATCAGACTGAAAGATGGTTGCCACGCCTCCTCCTTTTCCCACAGATCTGGGAATGTGGAAATTTGAATATTTGGAGGTAGTTGACTAATTTATACTAACGTAGTCCTCTTGTACCCAGGTTTCTGTGAGAAAAAAATAAATCAATCTGATTATCGTAAATAAATTAATCAACTAACAAAGTCTTTGGAGGGAGAGATCTTATATTTAATCAGAATCAGAAATACTTATAATAATCCCAGAGGGAAATTGTTGTGGGCTGCACAGTGGTGCAGTGGGTAGTGCTGTTGCCTTGCAGCACTCCTGGGTTCAAGACAGCCCTGGGTCTTTCTGCATTGAGTTTGCATGTTCTCCCTGTGCATGCGTGGGTTTTCTCCAGGCACTCCGGCTTCCTCCCACAGTCCAAAAACATGACTGTTAGGTTAATTGCTCTCTCTAAATTGTCCTTAGGTGTGAGTGTGTGCGTGAATGGTTGTTTGTCCTGTGTTGCCCTGCGACAGACTGGCAAACTGTCCAGGGTGTACCCCGCCTCTCGCCCAGTGAACGCTGGAGATAGGCACCAGCACCCTACGACCCCATGAGGGATAAAGCGGATCAGAAAATGGATGGAAATTGTTGTTTCAGTACAATTGCCATAACAAACATTGCAAACATTTCAGGGGAGACGATTTACTGAGGCCTTGCTGCCAAGGTCACCACATGGCGGTGCCATTACTCTGTGAAAAGATAGAGGCCACAAAAAAAGGATGGTGTGAGGGGAAAAAAACATAACTCAAACTTTATCCTACAGTTTGAGATATCAAAAAACCAATAGACCGCATTTAATTGTTTTATTTTTTGGTCCAGGTATTGACTTTTATTAGATTTTTATGATTTGTTCCTTTTAGATCAGTTTTTGATCTATACAGTTTTGGCCGTGGGAAAGACACCGTCTCAATAGGATAATGGGTGGGTAACAGTACAGAAGCTACAGAGAGGTGTGTTAAACTACGGCTCTGCTTCCTGGTCTGGACCCTGGATTGTCAGCATTTAGGAGAGCTAATAAATCCGGCCAGATTCCTAGAAAGAAGAGCTACACCATCCACCATCCAAAGTGGGATGGATGCCATCTCTCCAGATCAGACCAGGTTTTTCCCAGAAAGTTCTCCAGTTATCAATGTAGCCCACGTCGTTTTCAGGACACCACCTAGACAACCAGCAGATGAATGATGACGTGCTGCTAAACATGTCATCACTGGTCAGATCAGGCAGGGGACCAGAGAAAATTCCGGAGTCTGACATTGTTTTAGCAAACTTACACACCGAAGCAACACCAACTTTAGTGACCTCCGATCGGCATGACCGGGTGTCATTACCGCCAGCGTGAATAACAATCTTACTGTATTTATGCTTTTCCTTAGCCAGCAGTTTCAGGTAGGATTCGATGTCGCCCGTTCTGGCCCCTGACAGGCATTTGACTATGGGGTTAAAGTTCTCTGTCGCTACGACGGTTTTCCGTCATTTGGAAAATGAGCGCAAATTGTTCCTTCTACACTTTTTATTCAAGGTTTTTAAACTGAAGCTGTTCTCAACCAATGAAACCTGGATGAGCCAGGACATTAGCCAATCAGAAAGAGAGTAGGGTGGGTCTTTGCAAAGCGGACCTCTGCCAACGAGCTTCATCCGTGTTCAATCATAACTTTTGGAAGAGCGTCTCATACTGGCCACAGATGACATAGATGAAAGTAGCGGTGGTCAAAGTTTGTATTTAGATTCATGAGCCAGCAGGTGAGAAAGTTCAGCAGATTGACCATCTGACAACAACTTCCTCGATAAGCGTGTCTGTCGCTGCACCTGCAGTTAATTAATGAATTATTTTCATCTGTGGCCATGTCACCTGTTAGTGTTTATTCCCAGGCTTCCAGTAATTTAGCTGATAAACCAACCAGGGATCTCCTCATGATTCACTATTATCCGTCCGTCCGTCCGTCCGTCCGTCCGTCCGTCTTCTTCCGCTTATCCGGGGTCGGGTCGCGGGGGTAGCAGCTTCAGTAGGGAGGCCTAGACGTCCCTCTCCCCGGCCCAAGTGGCCGGGGAGAGGGACCCCGATCATGATCATGCTAAATTAGCCTGAGCTAATTTAGCATGACGCGCTTTTTCATCAAGGGTCAGATGTGAAACAATGTCCCGCATTTGACTTGGTCAGATTTGGAAAAAGGAAAAAAATGAAATAATTTCACCTGCACTTTTCTGAACCAAAGAAGGCAGAGCTGCAGTCGGAGTGGCTATCAGTCAATATGCAGCAGCTACACCTGATGAGCTGCTGCGCACCAGGGCGCTCTTAATACAATGACAAGGATTTTGATGTGTACATATTATAGGGCTGGACGATATGACGATATAGAAAAAAAAGCTTAGCCATAAAAAAAATGCATATTGATCGATATCGATAATTATTGAAAATATTTAAAACCATATTTTACGTGCAGCTTTGCCTGGACATTTTAGGATACTGCTAAATGATTTACTTTTAATAAAGAACACAAACACATAATTCCAATTAAATCTTAAATTAACCAAATTTTTTAACCATAACAGAATTTATTTAAAGAAAAATAACTTAAGAGACCTGAGTTATGTTATTAAATAATGACAAAGAATAAAGTGACCAGCAAAGTGACCAAAATAAATATACCAAATAAATAAATAAAATAGCCTATTTAGGTGGGAATAGTACACTAGTTACTTCTCAGGTTTCAGAATTGAGAGGCTGACGCAGGGCTGAGGTCCGAGGTTGTGGCGTGGGAAGACGCAGATTGCAGCTAATTTTGCACTGATTCCCGGCACTCGTTGCTCAATTTAGGGAGCGCTGTTAGAGAAAAACTCGCGTCCCGGAACTTTATATCCTTGGTCAAGAGTGGCAAGGGATTGTTTGAAGCCAGGTTTTTTCAACTGCAGAACTCAGCAGCATGTCCACCACTATGAAGCATTTTACTGCATGCGTGATGTCCTTACGCCGCTTGGACGCTTTTTCATTTTATCACAAAGAAGGGAGCCCAGTTTAGCTGCTATACCTGCTTTGTTTTGGAAGAACTTCCAGAAGATTCCTCCGAGTCGCGCGGGGCTGCACAGCTCGCGCTGCTGCGGGTGTGAGCGGCTTACATGATGAAACAAGTTGGTTGCGTTACCAGACTTTGTTTTTACTGGTTCCTTGCAAGTTTTACAAATCACTGGTTTATTTCTGTCAGACTGGCGAACTAGTAAAACCCCGTTTTGGGACCGTTTCCTCCGCCGCTCCTTGCTGCGACATATTCACGTGCTCTGTGTTGTGGTTTGAGAGGGCGGCGCTTTGTGACGGCATGCCTGGGTCCGCCATTACGATTGGTCGAGAGGAAGTAGTGACTGTAGCATCAACTAATATGATAGGCTGAAAAGAAGGAAGGAAAACTGTCTATCGAAGTTTTATCGACCCAATTTTTTCCTATCGATATATATTGTTATTGAATTATCGTCCAGCCCTAGTCTGAAGAATCTTTTCCTGGTTTATTAAATGGGAGGATTGTTGCAGTTTTCTATTTATTTGGAACTTCACCTTCTTTCCATATTGTATTAAAAAGTTATAATATTAATCTTAATGTTGCTTCCGGTAACCTTCTAAACATTGCATAACATAGACTATCATCTCCTGGAGTTGAGTATCCAGTATCTTTTATAACTGTTTTTTGTCAGGATTTTGTTGTGGATAAACCCGGATACAGCACACACACATACAGCTGAGTTTAAGAGAGTTTATTTAAAGGAGTGGATGATGATGGCAAGTGGAACCAGAGTTTGTTACCAGGCGGAGGTGAAGGATGCATGAGCTGACTGGCAGGTGAGAGAGTACACAGCTTCTCATAGACGGGTAGCAGAGTACACAGCTTCTCATAGACGGGTAGCAGAGTACAAAGCTTCTCAGAAACGACTAGCAGAGTCCACAGCTCTTCAGGGAAGGGTAACAAAGTCCAGAGTTTCTTAGAGACGGAAAACAGAGTCCACAGCTTTTCAGAGATGGGTAACAGAGTCCAAAGCTTCACAGAGACGGGTAGCAGAGTACACAGCTTCTCAGAGATGACTAGCAGAGTCCACAGATTCTCAGAGACGGCTAGCAGAGTCAACAGCTTCTTAGAGACGACTAGCAGAGTACACAGCTCCTCAGGGAAGGGTAACAGAGTCCACAGCATCTCAGAGACGGCTAGCAGAGTACACAGCTTCTCAGGGACAGCTAGCAGAGTCAACAGCTTCTTAGAGACGACTAGCAGAGTCCACAGCTTCTCAGAGACAGCTAGCCGAGGCAACAGCTTCTTAGAGACGGCTAGCAGAGTCCATAGCTTCTCTGAGACGGCTAGCAGAGTCCACAGCTTCTCAACGACAGCTAGCAGAGTTAACAGCTTCTCAGAGACAGCTAGCAGAGTCAACAGCTTCTTAGAGACGGCTAGCAGAGTACACACCTTCTCAGAGACGGCTAGCAGAGTCCACACCTTCTCAGAGACGGCTAGCAGAATCCACAGCTTCTCAGAGACAGCTAACAGGACTAACCTTGAGGTGAAGCAGAGGTGGCAGGGTACCAGTTATGCAGGCGACAAAAACAGACAGGCATGGGTTGAACGACGACGGACCAGCAAAGAAAGGAGCACAGAGGGAGGTTTAAATAGGGGAACTAACAGGTGGAAAAAGTCTGACTGATTGATTAGAAAATGGCTAACAGGTGGAATTGACTGCAGAGGGAGTGAAGTGAAGTCAGAGTGAGAAGGGACGATGAAACTGAAAACTAACAATAAATAAAGAAAAAACATAACTAAAAATCCAAACGAGGAAGAAAAGTGACAACTAATGGAAAACAGAAGCCAAACCAAAACTAACCCATGACATTTTTATTTCATCCATACTTATTTCTTCATCTATTGCTGAAACCGATCTATCTTTCTTTTTGTAAATATCATTACATTCTTTGAGTTTTTGTTCTTTTTGATTCCTTTTGTTATTATAATAGTACTGGCCCAATCCTGCTTCGCTCTGTAGGCCCATTTTTACCCCGGTTTAAGAATTGACAGTAAATGAGAAAAAACATTGATCAGAGGTAAACATTGTAATATGCATATTTAATTCATTGGAATTCCAAGGAGACAGAATTTACATTACCATTTGTTGTATTCAGTACAAGCTGACATCCTGTCTCATGGCGGTGCAAAGATTCTGTCTGAATTTTCACAAATTTTAACACATCTTTAAAAGAGTGTCTCCCCTCCCATCTCTTCAGGAGGAGGGGTGATCTGTTTGAACAAAGGGACTCTTCTTCCCTGCAAAAGGGTCAAGCCAACTGACCTACCCCCTGCCATAAAACTCATGTAATGTTTACCTTACCCTGCAGCAGGGAGAGACAGTCAACACCCCTGCATTCCTCAGCACTCCCATACAACAAGATATTTTCCTCAACACTATGTATATTTAATAGGTGCTCCCCACTATGCACTGCTCCACATGCCTCACCCAAAACATCTGCCTTTATTTAACGCCACTATTTCTTGACTGCTAACTAGTGTTGGAATTCGTACTTGACTTCTTTCCCCACCCATCTTCTTAAACATTGACCAAATATTTTGTAATTTAATTTCTGCTCCTATGAAAGAACAATAATTTCTCCATGTTTCCTTCTTAGCCTCTTTAATTGTTTTACGAGCCTCTGCCCTTTTCTTCTTATATTTAATAATATTTTCTCCTGTCAAATTTTTCTGTAGCGTTTTAAATGCTTTATTTCGTTCTTTAATCACTCTACTACAACCCTCATTCCACCATGGCACAATGTTTGCCTTTCCTTTAATTGTTGCTTTTGAAATACTAATTTCTGCAGCATTTAGTATATGTTCTGTTACCTGTTTAGTGCACTCATCAACATTTACTTTTAATGTCACTAAATTACTTGTTTGCTCACATACTGTTTTAAAAGTGTAACGATTCTAGCTCTGTCATTTGCCTGATCACCTCCTCCCCACTGATTGCTGTCACCTGCCACTAATTCCCTGCTCTAATTACTCCTGTCAGCCCATCCCTATATAAGCACTCCTCTTTCAGTCTGTCTTCGCCGGTTCGTCACCAAGACTCTGCACTCCCTCGATCACCAGAAGCCCAACTTCCCTCACGTTCTCCAGCCTTTGCACACCTCGCCAGCCAGCCTGCTACCCCACGCCTTGCGTCATCCCAGGTTAGTGGATCTTGCCACCCACTCACCTCTCCCCTTTATGTTCCAGCCTTAGGCTTGGTCTGTCAGTGCTCCTGCGTACCCTCTGCCTCCTTCATCTCCACCATCTCCAGTCTGCTTCAGCCCGGTTCTGTCTCTGATCCATCCAACCTTCTTTGTGGCAATAGAAGCTCCTAAATCCATGGCTCTGTGTGAGGTTGAATTCGGGCTCCAGACCCCAGTCATTACAAAATGTTTGCCATTTAGCTTTATTGACATCCATATAAATACAGACTGTGGAAGAACTACCGTGCTGGTACTATTGGACCTCAGTGCAGCATTTGATACTGTCGATCACTTCCTTCTGTTAGAATGCCTGGAGAACTGGGTCGGCCTCTCTGGTACAGCTCTCCACTGGTTTAAATCCTACTTAAAGGACAGGGAATTTTTTGTATCAGTAGGTAACTTTACATCAGAGATGACAAAAATCACATGTGGGGTTCCCCAAGGGTCCATCCTGGGTCCCCTACGCTTCAATATCTACATGCTCCCTCTAGCTCAGATCATAAAAAATAACAACATCAGCTACCATAACTATGCAGACGACACACAGCTCTACATCATCATGTCACCAGGTGACTATGGACCAGTTCAAGCACTGAGGAAATGCCTAGAAGAAATCAATGCCTGGATGTGTCAAAACTTTCTTCAATTGAATACAAAGCAAAACTGAAGTAATAATATTTGGACCAATAGATGAGAGATCAAAAGTTAGCACACAGCTTCAGTCGCTTCAGCTAAAAATCATTGATCAGGCCCGAAATCTGGGTGTAGTGATGGACTCAGACCTGAACCTCCAAAAGCACCTAAAGACAATTACAAGGTCGGCTTTCTATCACCTGAGGAACATTTCCAGGATTAAAGGACTAATGTCTCACAAGGATCTGGAAAAATGTATCCATGCGTTTATTTTTAGTCGAATAGATTACTGCAACGGTGTTTTCACAGGTCTGCCTAAAAAGTGGATCAGACAGCTACAGCTGATCCAGAACGCTGCTGCCCGTGTCCTCACTAAGACTAAGAAAGTAGAGCACATAACCCCAGTTCTAAAGTCCTTACACTGGCTCCCTGTATCTCAGAGAATAGACTTCAAAATATTTCTGTTAGTCTATAAATCCCTAAATGGCTTAGCACCTAAATACATCACAGACTTGTTATCAGTGTATCAACCCTCCAGACCACTCAGGTCTTTAGGCTCCAGCCTACTCTGCATACCTAGAACCAGAACTAAACACGGAGAAGCAGCATTTAGTTCCTATGCTCCACTTATCTGGAACAAACTTCCAGAAAACTGTAAAAGTGCTGAAAGCCTGAGTTCTTTTAAATCAAGATTAAAAACACATTTGTTTAAAATTGCCTTTGACTGTTCTAGTTAAACTGTTCTACTGCTTTTAATGTTCTTATTTGTTTCTACATTCTATCCCTACTTGCTTTTATTCTATTTTCTATCTACATTTTATTCCTACTTGCTTTTATTTTGCTATATTTTAATCATGTAAAGCTCTTTGCATTGTCTCTGTACTGAATTGTGCTATATAAATACATTTGCCTTGCCTTGCCTTATTAAAGCACAATCTTGTTATTTTGATTTCATCTTGTCTAATTAAATTATCTTTAATGATAATCTTTATCTATATCTTTAATGACAAGAACTAACGATCGAATTGGATACTAAAATTAAATCAAGACATGACATAGGCCCTTTATGTATGTCAATTCATGTTCCCTGTCAATTATTAAGAGACACCAGTTACCTTTGATTCATCATTTCTTCCACTATTTTACCATTATTGTCTGTTTGTCTGCTTCCCCATAGGCTATTATGTGCATTGAAGTCACCACACCAAACTTCTCTTCATGTTATGGATCCTGTAATTTTACCCCTCTGATCATTCTCACCTGCCTCTGGTAATTAGTCTTCACTCCTGTTTACCTGCTCAGTCCCCTTTGTATTCCTGCTTAAAACTACTGCACATTGCCAGATCTAGAGTCTTGTCCAGCATTCCCCGTACTCTGTTTGTTTGCCTGTAGACCTGACCCAATTATCCTTCGGAGTTAAGAGCCAGCCTGAATCCTGTAACCTGCTATTCCTGTCTTTTCTTCTGCTTACCTGTGTTATGCTATAATTACACCATGATGAATAATTGATCTTAGATTGAATTCTGAACATGTATTATGGAGGGGGTAACAAGGAATTCCACTCTGGCTGCAACATGACTTGGACGGCTCTTCTTCCCAGCAGGGGTTCTCTCTTGCTATAAAACATACCTCCCACAGACAAAGAGCTCTCTTCTCATTTCTGTAGACCTCTTCAGCGCTACAGCAGCTCTCTCAGAGCAGACAAAGAAGGCCTGGACCATGAGGGCATGGTCGGCCCTGACCGACACACAAGCCAGCAGCTGAGGGAAGGTGCCTGGACCAGCCACTTAGAATTAGACTTAGACAACTTTATTTGTCATTTTGTATGCACAGAGTGCGTACAGAACGAAATTTCGTTTCGCATACAGCTTGAAAAGTTACAGTAAATAGCAGTGAATTTCAGTGCAGCAGTGATTTCCTAGTAAACAATTGAAGTGTAGACAATGTAAACAGTGCAGGAGAAAAACGAAAGTGGTAACTGAGAGTTCGGCAGCATTTGTAGTGCTAGATAAGGATGCAATGATGCAATGTGCAAATATACGAATATTGTACAGAGGCCATTTTGTGGCTGTTCAACAGTCTGATGGCATATGCGCAAATGTGTAAATGTGCAATTATGCAAATGTGCAAGTATAAGAATGTGGTACAGAGTCCAATTTTGTGGCTTCAGCAGTTCAACAGTCTGATGGCAACAGGGAAAAAGCTTTTGCAGAACCTGGTGGAACCTGCAGCAGATGCTGTGGAACCTCTTCCCAGAGGGCGGCAGGGAAAACAGTCCATGGTGGGGGTGTGAGGGGTCCCTGATGATGTTACGGGCTCGGGACACACAGCGCTGAGATGAGATGTCCTTGATGGAGGGAAGAGGAGCCCCGATGATCCCTTCTGCTGTCCTCACCACTCTCCTCACGTTCTTCCAGTCGGAGGCATTGTAGTCTCCACACCACACGGAGAGACAGCTGGTCAGAATGCTCTCTATGGTGCTTCTGTAGAAAGTTGTGAGGATGGGCGGGGGCAGGTGGGCTCTCCTCAACCTCTGCAGGAAGTACAGTTGCTTCTGTGCCCTCTTCACCAGTGATGTGGTGTTCGCAGACCAGGTGAGGTTGTCCGTGATGTGCACCCCCAGGAACTAGGTGCTGCTGACCACCTCCACAGCTGAGCTGTTGATGAGCAGTGGAGCGTGGTGAGGCCGGTTCTTCCTGAAGTTGACGATGATCTCCTTCGTCTTCTCCACGTTCAGGACCAGGCTGTTGTCTTTGCACCTGCCCACCAGGTGCTCCACCTCCTCTCTGTAGCCCCTCTGTTGCCGTCTCTAATCAGGCCCACCACCGTTGTGTCTGCAAACTTCACGATGTGATTGGTGGTGAACCTGGGGACGCAGTCATGAGTCATCAGGGTGAACAGCAGGAGGCTCAGGACGCAGACCTGAGGGGAGCCCGTGCTGAGGGTGATTACATCAGAGGTGTTCTGTCCAACCCGGACTGACTGAGGTCTGTTGGTGAGGAAGTCCAGCAGGCAGTTACGAAGAGGTGTGCTGAAGCCCAGATGTTCCAGTTTTCCTACCAGGTGCTGTGGGATGATGGTGTTGAATGCTGAACTGAAGTCCAGGAACAGAATCCGCACGTGCGTGTTCTTCTCCTCCAGGTGTTCCAGGCTCAGGTGAAGAGCAGAAGAGATGGTGTCCTCAGTGGAGCGGTTCCTTCGGTAGGCAAACTGGAACGGGTCGAGTGTTGGGGGGAGACTGGAGATGATGTGTTGTTTCACCAGCCTTTCAAAGCACTTCATCATGATGGGAGTCAGTGCAACAGGCCGGTAGTCATTGAAACAGGTGACTTGAGGTTTCTTTGGCACCGGAATGATGGAGGCCGACTTAAAGCATGTCGGCACTGTGGCTTGGTCCAGCGAGGTGTTAAAAATGTCTGTGAGGACACCAGCCAGCTGACCTGCACACTCCTTGAGCACCCGCCCAGGTATGTTGTCGGGACCTGGGGCCTTCCGCGGGTTGACTCTCCTCAGAGTCTTCCACACGTCGGCGGTATCAAGGCAGAGCACCTCCTCTTCCTGATGGGGAACAGCCTTCACTGCTGGAGTGCTGTTCAGTGCCTCAATCTTCCCAAAGAAGTTATTTAGTCCATTGAGGAAGTCAGCATCAACTTCACCCACCGGGGGGGAGGGCGTGTTGTATTCGGTGATCGCCCAGTGGTTCATCCACTGTCACGATTTGTCTACGGATGAACTCAGAACCACACACACGGGACTAAAATTGAGAGTCTTTATTGCAAGGTTGATGGATGGAGGTTTGATGAGGCCAGAGGAGCAGGTAGCACAGAACCGGACTGAGAGTGATGGCAGGAGCTGACGGCCCGGAGTGAAAGAGAGTCACGACTCTCCAGGCAGCCGGGAATGCTCAGTACTGCTCGGCTAGCAGGCCCCATAGCCACAACAGGTTAGCAGTACTTGAGAGACACCAGGGCACAGAGCTGAGCTTCTCCAGGGCGGCTAGTCAGGTTAGCAGAACTTAGGAGACACCAGGGCACAGAGCAGAGCTTCTTCCGGGCGGCTAGTCAGGTTAGCAGAACTTTGGAGACACCAGGGCACAGAGCAGAGCCTTTCCAGGATGGCTAGTCCAGTTAGCAGTTCTCTTAAACAAGAAAAACAAATCTTCCAAGGCAAAAACGGGGACTGGCATGGAGAGGTGTGGAATGATGACTGACCGGCAAAGGAGTGACAGCAGAGTGAGGTTTAAGTAGGGAGGCTGGCAGGTGAAGTGAGTCTGGCTAATTAGTGGCTGGCAGGTGTGACTAACTGCAGAGGAGGTTTGACAATAAATAAAGTCAAACCAAACCCACATGAGATGAAAAAATGAAAAATGAAGTCAAACCAGAACTCAACCATGACATCCACATGCTCCTGGTGTTGCTTGCATCATGGAAAAGCTCCTGGATTTTCTGACTGTGTTTTCGCTTGGCTAGCCTGATGGCATGGTTCAAGTTGGCTCTTGCTGTCCTCAGTGCCTCCTTGTCACCAGACTTAAAAGCTGAGTTCCGTGCTTTTAGCGCTTGACGGACCTCCACAGTAATCCAGGGTCATTGGTTGGCTCGGGTGATGATGGTCTTGGTGGTGCTCCTCGGGTCTTACCGCTGAGCTCTTTGTTCCTGTCGGCGCGGAAAGTAGCTAGCCCCTCCAGGCTAACGCCGTTGTCCGGGATTGATGATGTGAGTTATGTCTCTGTCAAGATCAGAGTGCAGCAATCTCTAAACTCCCTCTTTGCAGAGAGCTCGAGTTGTAGATGGTCAATTTTGTTGTCCAGTGAGCGGACGTTGGACAGCAGGATGGAAGGGAGCGGCAATCTGAACAGGTTAGCCTTTAGCTTCGCGGCTAAGGCCCCGCGGCAGCTGCGCTTCTTCCGCCGGCTACGCCGCTTCCGCGTCGCTCTCCACCGGCGTGAGTTTCTAGCCGAGTCCGCCGCCTCACAGGCCCCCGGGACTGGTGCCCGCAGTAATCCAGAGCCGTGCAAACAGTTGAGCGTAGTAGTGGTTACAAGTCCAAAAACACTACATGGCCGTAACTCCAGCAGGTGCTAGCTGTCATGTATTGATCGGCTGGGTAGATGAGTAGTTTCCAGCGAGTTAGGCGGCATTTTTTATGAAAATATCCGCAAGTTTGTACGGAGCTGTACGCAGCGGCCGCTGCCTGGAAGCGCAGCCGCTTCCGGGCAGCGGTCCAGGGTTGATCCAGGGTCCGCTAGACTCGACTGCCTGCTTCAATTGAGGACCTCCCTGACTGAATCCGGATAAACAACACACTGGAACAGAGCTAAGTTTCTCTCTGACTGCTGAGCAAACCAGCCGCAAAGTACAGACTGCCAAAACAGCTTTGTTCAATTTTGTCAGCAGTTGCAGGAGAGTAGACGCGAGACGGTGGATGCCTCCCCTCACCAGACAAGCTGAATGATCAGACTATTGAATGGACATCGGTCCCGACCACACATGCGTGTTTCTGCTAGGCCGCAGAAACCCAAGCATTCCCTCCACAGGCTGTTGGTTAGCTCAGGGCTGGAGAGCTAAGTGCTAGCCCGCCAACAACAAACCAACAACTTCCCTCCTTCAACGCTCCTTCCGTGAATGGCCAAACTGGACAGAACTGACACGAGATAAAGGACAGGTTTGGACAGGGAGCTGAGGGAGAAGTTAAAAGGTTTATTGGGAAATGTTTTGTAAACCGTTGGACACATAAACAAAAGGGCTAACAGGTAGCTCACGCTAGCCTTAATGCTATTAGCCTTGCTAACATCCGGTCCCGGACCTTTCAAAAGGAGTTCGTTTAAAGCACCAAGCTTAATCGTTCGGCTCCGCCCGTCCTTCGATGGTTCTATGAGCCTTATCCCCGCATTACTATCGAATATTAATGTTGGTAAAGTCAATTTTGATAACCTTATGTTGTAACCTCTTAGCCAACGATTTGCTACAGAGACCCCAGATGCCTGGAAGGAGAATCGCATTAACAAACTCAGTCGTAAGGGTTTAAATGATTTTACTGGGCAAATCAGGAACCAGAATGTTATTTTCTCAAAATAATGTTCTGGTTAACTTGTGCTTTGCATTGTGAATGGGTTGAAACACATGTCAAATGTTATTCTGAGTTAGTTAAGCTAATTTAACCACGATTCACATTCTTTAAGGTGAACTTTGGTTCTTTAACTTAAACTAAGATTAGTTCATCAAATAATGTTTTGTTTAACTTGGGCTTTGCATTGTGAATGGATTGAAATACATGCCAAATGTTTTTAACTCCACTCCATGTTTTCTTTTCAGATCTGCAGTGAACAAGGATTCACCAAATTAGTCTGATTATGATCGACCACTTTTGTTTTGTCTTTTGTTCGTTTTTGCGTGTAAATAGTTCCTTGCCTTAGCTTCTTATCTTCATTTTGCTTTGTAGTTTAGTTACGTTTCACTAGCCTAGTAGAGAGGATTTGTTAATTTAAATATTGTGTTAATTCAGATAAACAGCATTATATAGTGATATTCTCTGGATGTTCATTTTATTTCTGTTATTAAATTCTTGGACTTGAAAATCAGTTGTCACTCCTTTATTCTATGTGTGTGCAGGTTTTGCTGTTAAAAGATCGCTAGTGCTCGAATTCATCCCTTTCAACCATTGTCTTGATATCAGCTTAAGAGCTGATCATCACCAGACAATACTTAACAGACAGAGGTTTATTTAATAAACATTAAATAACTTTAAACAGTGTATAATTGCACAATATTTATGGCGTCCCCATAGGCGAGCCTTCATGAATACAGCTTAAACTGCACCCATATCAGAATATAACCAGTGACGTTTTTAGACTTTTAGGAAAATAAAAGTTAACAAAAAAATATCTCAGATAGTGATAATAAACTTTACTACAAAGAGCTTAAATTCAGATGCTTGACTCAATCAATCAAGGTATCAGAATCAGAATCAAGTTTAATCGCCAAGTAGGTTTGCACATACAAGGAATTTGACTTGGTGTTGATGGTGCAGAAGAAATAAGAATACAATAAAATAAAATGAAATTAAATAAAATGGATAAAAATATAGAAGTTATATACACTCAGTAAACTATGTGTTAATGTAACGCAGAAGCTTGTAGACCTGAACGGGGGAGAGAGACAGTGTCCAGTGTCACAGGCAGCTCTTGGCCTTGTTCATAAGGCTGGTAGCAGATGGGAAAAAGCTGTTCTTGTGGCGTGAGGTTTTGGCCCTGATGGACCGCAGCCTCCTGCCAGAGGGAAGTGTCTGAAATAGTCTGTGACTGGGGTGAAGGGATCAGCCACAATCTTCCCTGCACACCTCAGAGTCCTGGAGGCATACAGGTCCTGGAGAGATGGAAGATTGCAGCCAATCACCTTCTCTGCAGACCAGATGACACGCTGCAGTCTGCCCTTGTCCTTAGCGGTGGCACCAGCGTACCAGATGGTGATGGAGGAGGTGAGGATGGACTCAATGATGGAGGAGTAGAACTGCACCATCATTGTTCTTGTCAGTTGTCCTTTCTTCAGCTGGCGCAGGAAGTACATCCTCTGCTGGGCTTTCTTGGTGAGGGAGTTGATGTTCAGCTCCCACTTTAGGTCCTGGGAGATGATAGTTCCCAGGAAGCGGAAAGACTCCACAGTGTCCATGTTGGAGTCACAGAGGGTGATGGGGGTAGCTGGGGCTGAGTTCTTTCTGACGTCCACAACCATCTCCATTGTTTTTACTGTGTTGAGTTCCAGGTTGTTCTCCCTGCACCAGGTCACCAGATGGTCAGCCTCCCACCTGTAGGCGGACTCGTCACCATCAGAGATAAGTCCGATGAGAGTGGTGTCGTCCGCAAACTTAAGGAGACGACAGACTGATGACTGGAGGTGCATCTGTTATAACCAACAGTCCCAGAGTGGATTTAACTGTAAAGTAAACTTACTGAATGAACCAAATTTTGTTGCACATCTGTCTTCAGATGATGTGATTTTTCCTAATGTTTGCTTAAACCACTAGTCTTAAATGAAAGTCCACAGTTATGCGCTTTCAAAATTAACTTCCAGTCCAGGAACATTAGATGCTCAAATACCTAACCTAAGATGCTTTGCATATTTCTCTAACAAGACATTTTAAAAGCTTAGCTTGTGTTGTGTAGAACGTATTTGTCTCCAGATTTAACTCCTTGTTAATCGTGTCACCCTATTTGTGGAAAGGGGGGTGATGCTCTTAAAGCTAAAAGTGCTAATTTTCCTTAGAAGAAAGGTGAGAACCATAAGCTAAAAAGCTAGTTGTTCCTTAAAGGTAAAGCCTTGCGCAAAAGCTAGTAAACCCTAAAGAAAGGTATGCAGTTGCTACAGAGCTCCTAAGTCCTAAAGGTCTAGCGTTCTTAACACTGAAAGAATAGTGTCGTCATAAATTGCATGTTGAACGGTCAACCTGCGCTCCTGTTTCTACACACACAAATAAGTATTTGCAAATGTATGTTTGAACATAAAAGCATAGCTAAGCGTGCACCGACTGGATCTTATGTTATTTTGAAAGTTTTGTCATAACTTGTTTGTTTTGTGTTAGCAAGATGGAGCCAGAACGTCTCAGATCTGAAGCTGCACCTTTGGTGGACCAAGCAGACATAGAGAGGCAGAAGGTTGTCGTTGCTGACCTCATCAACTTATCTGCAGATGAGTTGAATAACTTAAATAGTTTTAACCTTGCTGAATGCGATAAAATGATTAAGGAACTTTGCCAGATCACCCTGCTGCATCAGCAAAGATCCAAACTGAAAGCTAAACAGTTTCTTCAGTTACAGGTTGAGCATCAGATGGTTTGACAGAGTGAGTGCTGGCAGATGTGAGCTCTCAAAGGCCGAGGTGAGGATGGAGGAAGCTGACGCTGAGACCAAGGACCTCAAACCTCCTGATGTCAGGGAGGCTGCATCTCACCAGAGAAGTGCGTTCTCCACCCTTCAGGTGATATCCTCACACAATCAACCTCAGCAGGTTGAATCATTGCAGGAGCTGGAATCACAGAACAGCTCTGCAGTTGCTAACGCAGCACCTAGAACAGAACCAGTCTTGCCAAAATTTAAAGCAAAACCTCTAAATTTTGAGTTCACAGGAAGTACTTCCACAGACTCCATGGGAGACGCTGGAAGTCAGACTGTCCATGATGAAGCCCTGCTTCATCCTGCTGCAGTGGACAACCCCAAAGAGTACCAGGTAAACAACTCTGCAGACACAGGTGGTTCAGATTGGAGGGATGAGCAGACATCACACCTGACTCATACCACCACCTGTCCTGACTCTGTGCCACCTCCTAAGGGCCAGAAGAGTCACACAGGTGGTCCACACCAACCTAAGCCCCCACCACATGTCAGAGTTAACACCTCAGAAAACTCTCAATTAGATCAGGAACATTCTTCCTTACATCAAAAGTTAGTTCACAGACCTCCATCAGGTCACAAACATAACCGATTTGACTTCCCAGGTGGTCCAGGGCCACCTCATAATTACGGTTTCCGTTTTCGCCAATTTGAGTCTCTTGCTCGTGAAATAGAACACTTCGACCCAGACAATCATGATTCCAACATTCATAATTATAGCCAACTGAAGAAAGTCGAACGCTGTCCCTTTGACCTGCCATTTCCCTCATCTCGTGAGAAACGAAAGCTAATTTGGAAAACAACAGCTAGGAGCGTTCATGTTTTCATTAAAGCTCTTCCTCCAGAGATTCTTGACAGTTATTGAGCTCTTTGCAAAGCTTTAAAAGAATATTCTGCATACACGGATCAGGCTTCAATAACACTTGATGCTTTCAGCGTTAGTCAACAGGAAAATGAAACACCCAGAGATTAATACTATTGTTTCAAGTCTTTGTTCCTTCATAATTTACATGACAGTGTACGTTATGAAGTGACCATGCATTGCAAGGAAAGTAACTTTCCCATGCATGAAATCCGCAAATATGCCCAGCATGTTTGGAACATTCATTTGCAATGTGACAGGAAACAAAGCAGGCGTAGAGTCTTAAACCTTCAGACAGGAAACAGGCCTAAAAAACCCCCCCACAAAGTCAGTTCTCCAGTGATCCAGCAGACCGAAAGGTTTAAAGACAGGTTGCCACGAAAGCCGAAGCAGCCAGATAAAGGTCAACGGTTTTATACTGCAAAACGCCATGGTCATAATGGTAAAAGGTGGAACCATTCCAAAGAAATTATCACAAAGAAAAACTTTGACAGTATCTGCCGAGATTTTAGGCAGTCCTTGCTGAATTTAGGCAGTCCTTTCGCACCATGCACTACCTCTACTGCACAGTTGCGTTATGCCACTTAGAATCGACACTGGAATAGCAACATGCTCTGCCAGTGCTTCAACTAAAACAAGTTCATGAGTGCACATGAAATGAAGATAATCCATATTTGTCTCAGGGTGGCTAAGAACATATTGCATTTTGCTTAGCAATCTCGCCAGAATTTGACGTTTCAGCAGAGTCTGTAACAATTATAGAAAGGAACATTATAGTTATCCTAAAGTATAATTTTGCAGAAGTAGAAACAAGTATTCATTTCAAAAGGTAGGTAAAAAAGAAATACATCTTGCTGTGTAAATTAGTGAGATGTTATAATTTTAAATGCTTAGCTATAAAATTGCAAGGCAAATACTAAAACTGCCTTTTATTGAAAAACTGTTGGTTGGCTGGCCATACTTTATATTTATAGGTCGCCTAGATGTGCATATTAATAAAAGAGTGGAACTAAAACATAATTTAAAAATTTATTATGGAGTTGTGACTTACTAAAATGAATAGCTTTACATGATTATATCTTTAAAATCTCATAAAAATGTGATAGTTTTCTTGTTCTAAAGAGATGGTTTTAACAGGCATTTTAGTGGTCATTTTAGCTGCTGCCAAAATGATCACTATAATCTGAACAAACTCACATTGTAAATTTGTTCACTTATGGAGCTTAATTAGCTGAACAATGTTTCATAACCTAGTCCACAGACTTGCTTTCATCAATCAGTAATGTTTTCACCTGTAGGCACACCTGACAACGCAAATATTTTGCGTGACTTTCTTTGACAAGTCATAAGCATCGCAACTCTATTTTAGAAACTGTCTGGTGGAACAGCTCTGCTTGTTTTCTGGCCAGGGGGCAACAACTTGGAAGATATTTTCAATTTGCTCTGCTGTCTCCCTGACTTTTTATCAGGCTGAACAATTGTCAACCAAGTCAATCTTCTCCCATTTCCAGTGTTATGCAATAATGCCATGATGAATAATTGATCTCGGATTGAATTCTGAACAGTGGTATGGAGAAGGTAACAGGAATTCTGTCCTGCTGCAGACATGGGGGAACATGGCCAGAAGGACGGCCTTTTTCCTCTCTCTCTCTCTCTCTCTCTCTCTCTCTCTCTCTCTCTCTCTCTCTCTCTCTCTCAGGGCTTCTTCCCACCAGGGGTCCCGCTGAGAACCCTCCTTACAGAAAAAAAACCCTTCCTCCCACAGACAAAGAGCTCTCTTCTCTTCAACTCTTCACTTCTCAGACTGCACAGATCGCCTCCTGCTCAGACCAGGAAAGAGCTGCTTCGGACCATGGGCCCTGCACGGGCCTGACCGACACACATCCAGCATCTGGAGAGAGACTCCAGAGAACATGTCCGGGCAGATCAGGTTAAGTTTGCTGTCTTAACCCCATAATCAGATGCAGGAAGAAGGATCCTGCATGCCAAAAACAGTTTTGTTGCATTTTTCCTCAGTACACAAGGAAGAGAACCCCTGATTCCGCGGAAAGCCAGCTGCAGAGCCCATGTTGAATACTCACAAGGAGAACCTGCTTAGATCGGACTTAAACTGGGTCAGAGAACGCGGCAGGGACCAGGCCTTCGACCCTGACCACGCTGTTGGCTCATGCTGCAGAGCTGAATGCTAGCGACAAGCCAAAAGCTTCCTCCTTCAATGCTCCTTCCGTGAATGGCCAAAACTGGACATAACTGACACGAGACAAAGGACAGGTTTGGACAGGGAGCTGAGGGTGAAGTAAAAGGTTTATTGGGAAATGTCTTGTAAACCGTGTATACCTGGTGTTTTGAACAAAAGGCTAACGATATAGCATTGCTAGCATTTGTTACCATGTCACTGTCGAGTGTGTTTTAAGGTTTTAACAGAAAGGTTACCTCCACAAGGGTTTCATACATTGATGGGACATTAATGTTTATGTTATCCAGCCACTCATTATGACTAAAAATAAAGCAAAAGCTTTCATTTGTTAACGCCGAGCGTCCACTAGCCAACATGTTATTAGCCTTGCTAACATCCGGTTTCGGACCTTTCAAAAGGAGTAAGTTTTAAAGCATTAAGCGTAACTGTTCTGCTCCGCCATCCTCCGATGGAGGTATGAGCCTTATCCCCTCATTACTATCGAATATTAATGTTGGTAAAGGCAATTTTGATAACTTTATGTTGTAACCTCTTAGCCACCGAGTTGCTACAGCGACCCCAGACGCCCGGAGGGAGAATCGCATTAACAAACTCCGTCGTAGGGGGTTAAATGATTTTACAGGACAAACCGATCCTCGGAATATTATTTCAACAAATAATGTTTTGTTTAACTTGGGCTTTGCATTGTGAATGGATTGAAATACATGGCAAATGTTTTAACTCCATTCCATGTTTTTGGAATCAGACCTTCAGTGAACAAGGATTTACTGAGTTATTCTGATCATGATCAACCACTCTTGTTTGTCTTTTGTTTGTTTTTGCATGTAAATAGTTCCTTAGCTTAGCTTCTTTTTATCTTCATTTTGCTTAGTAGTTTAGTTAAGTTTCACTAGCCTAGTAGAGAGGATTTATTAATCAAAATATTGTGTTAATTCAGGTAAACAGCATTACACAATGATGTTTTCTGGATGTTCATTTTATTTCTGTTATTAAATTCTTGAACTTGAAAAGATGTTGTCACTCCTTTATTCTATGTGTGTGCAGGTTTTGCTGTTAAAAGATCGCTAGTGCTCAAATTCATCCCTTTCAACCATTGTCTTGATATCATCTTAAGAGCTGATCATCACCAGACAATACTTAACAAACAGAGAGTTATTTAATAAACATTAAATAACTTTAAACAGTGTATAATTGCACAACACCAGCACCAACTGAGGAGGAAGCTAGGGTTACTTCCCTCTTATCATGAGGAGTGCGGGAGGTTGTTCATTAAACATGATAATAAAATTCAAATAAATAAATACCTGATTTAACATCATAGTACAGCTTTTACTTATTACTTATTAACCTGCTGATATAGCCAACAGACCACATATAGTTAGTCCAGTGAAAAGCTCCCTTGAGGTGAAAACAGTGGGATGCTGTCAGATGACATAAGGCGTCTCCTTTCTATGTAATGTCCTACTTAAGCTACAATCGGGCTCCTCTTCCAGACCGAATTGTCCACTCATCCAACATTGAAAATATCCATCGCTCACTGACTGGTTAAAACGTAAATGTTTCTCGTTATACTGACAAATTATCTCAAGAGATTGCTAGCTCCATAATAATGTAATATGTCAGTTCTATGCTTATATACATAATAAAGCACTGATTGTTTCAAATTACTTACTTCAGAATTGTTTGGGTTATCCATAGTTACTGAACTTTGTTCAATCGAGCTATGAATGGCCACAAAACTACTATGAATAGCAATTTCAGCTGATGCTCTTATGAGGGGTGTAGTACCACAGGCACATTCAGTAGAGTTAAACATTCACACCCTTTCTGAGGCTGTCGTTCTATTGGCTGGAAAGGTTGCTAGGCGACGATCCGACACCAATCTGAGAGAGAGCAAAAAAAAATCCACAAGCAGAGCCTACGGGTTTGCGAGTGTATCTCAGACTCGAGCAGAAAGTGGTTTGTGTGCGAAGAGAAGCAAGCGAGAAAAGAAAATATCTGTGCAAGAAGGATTAAATCTGACAGCAGAAACAAAGATTTGATTGAGAAGAGAGCGACCCCTTTCCATATAAACAGTGTGGCACCTCAGATTAACTAGGAGTTAAATCTGGAAACAAATCTGTTCTACACAACACAAAATAAGCTCTTAAAATGTCTTATTAGACGAATATGCAAAGCATCTTATGTTAGATGCTGGAGCATCTAACTCCTCTGGACTGGAAGTTAGTTTTGAAACTTATAACTTTGGACTTTTCATTTAAGAATTTTGGTTTATGCAACATGAGGACACATCACAGCATCTGCAATCAGATGTCCAACAAAAGTTGGTTCAGTCAGTAAGATTAACTTTACAGTTAAATAAACTATTGGACTGTTAGTTATACCAAATAACTTGATTGTTTCAAGCATTTGAATTTAAGCTTTTTATAGTACAGTTTATTATCACTATCTGAGAAAAATTTGAGTTAACCTTTTGATATATTAAAGAATAATTGTTGCTCTCTGAGGATGCAATTTGTAAAAAACTGGTCAGTTATATAACTTGTTTAGCTTGTTTTTGTCGCTTATATCACTTATATTATTGGAAGAACTGGAACTTGTTTTTGAGTTCACATAAACCTAAGAACAACATGCGTTATTTTGTTATAACTTGTTTTTAACTTGTGGTGGGAATTTCTGACGATGTGTTGTGGGAGGGACTGTTCGCACCTGGGTTCACAGGAAACTGGGAGCAACATGTCTCGTTTCACACACGGATTCAATCTCTGTATTCCTTATTTTGTTTATATTCCCAGACTGTATTCACGTGAAACTAGAATTGTATTGTGCTTCACACACTGATTTGCGTAATGTTATTTTATTTCTCACAGCGATTGCGCTCATGTTATTTTGCTTTGCACACTGCTGAGATGCTTGTAACGGTCTCTGTTTTGGAAACATATTTTGGGAAATGGATCGGCTGTGGGGAGAGAAAATGGCAATTCTTACTCCACACCTGACCCTTTGTTTGTAAGTATATAAAGGGGAGACTGCCCTCAGTCCGGTGAAGTCTGCCGTGGGAGGATGCCCAGCCGCGTTGATGTGGCTCTAACTGGACTGACCGACTTCCTAGTTCGTGCCATGGTAACAGACCTGCCAAACATCATGCCTGTTGAAAGCTTGTCGGCTTTGATGTTTGCTACTTTGCGTGTGTGAAGTGCTTACTGTTTGTGTTGCTTTATTCTGTGGGGTAGCAGAAATAGTGTTTGTTAATACTTGCTACTTTGCTATATTCTGTGGGGAATAATGAAGGACATAGTTATTCTTGCAGAAATAGTGTTTAAGAAGTGCTTGCTGTTTTGTGTTGCTATATTCGGTGGGGAATAATAAATATCGGCACTATTATCCTAACAGAGACAGTGTTTGTGTCCTTATTTGTGTATCTCTTCCAAATCTGAATAAAGATTTCATAAAACATTTTGGTGTTGTCGGCAGGATTGAGAAGAGACTGCAATATACAAATATGGCAGTGAAGATAGTCCCAAGGTAGGAACAGCTTCTTTTTAAGGAGATAACGCGATAGTAGAAGAAGACTGGAACCGTGGGGTGCTCCGCTGCAAGCAGCGAGACCCAAAGAATTATTGGCAGTGTTGCAGAAAATTGAAGTGCAAAATAAAAAAAAGGCCCCGGTGGCCGGATTGCAGTGGCGTATGTGGATCTGTGCCACTGCATGGAAACATCAGTATGAAGCCGTCCAACAATTAAAGAGTCAGCAGTTAAAAGACAAGCAGGAAATGATAGAGCTGCAATCTGCTGAGTTGCTGTGTCGACAGCATGTGAAAATGTTGAGTAACCAGCTGGAACAGATAACTAGTGTTGCAGGAAAGCTGTAGCTAGGGTGTCTGTGGTAACAAGAAAGAAACAAAAAAAAGTCAGTTAATTTGTAGCTGGACTGGGGTCTGGGTGGGATCCCGAAGGCTGGGAAAAAGTTCTGTAGGTGTGAGTAAGTGTCACAGACTCTGCACGCAAGCTGTCTGTCTGATATGTTGTCTTCGCCATATCTTGTCTGTGAAAATTAGTTCATTGTGTGTGAATGAGTAAAGGGGTGTGCTTGAATCCACGGAGTGTGTGTGTAAATGGGACTTTGTGTGTAAATCTGTGCATGTAGAAATGCGTATTAGGGAGCTGAGAATTGCTCCGGAGCGTAAGAGACTTACGATGGAAAATTACTGGAGTTTTGAGTTTACTCTCGACAAACAAGTAAAAGTGTTCAGCATGGAGGAAGCATTTATTCAGGATATTCGTGAAAATCAATAGGATTGTGCAGCAAGGATATCAGTGGGAGGGCAGATGCCGCAGTCGGCAGTTTTTATGTGTGCCCCCCACACGCAGGAGAGCGTTCTGCGTGCAAACAACAGCTGGTCAAGGCAGTTATATTGAAAAAAAAAACAAAAAACGGTTATTACGGTGAGATTTTGTTAAAATGTTTAGTAAAATAGTATATTAAACGCAGGAGACAGGTTAAAAGTTAGGAAACGTTGCTGGATTTTTGGCAGAGAATTAAACATTTGTTTGAAACATTTAAAAATTTTATTTGGGAACAAGCACAGCAAACAGCATTAGATTTAGCTAAGAAAGCCATGCAACAAGCTGTGTCATAGGGAAAGATGATGTCGGGGCCTGTAGAGTTGCAGGTCTCAGCTGTTAATGGCAATACAAGCTGAAGTGATTGATAGGGATTATCAAGGACAAAATCCCTTGGTATTTGAGAAAGGAGAAAAAAATAGCACAACTGTTAGTGAAACCCTGTGAAATGACAGAGGTTCAGAAAATGGCTTCCCCAACTAACATCACTGTAAGAGGTACGGGGGTTGGCTCAACCGATAAACGAGGTGCCAAAGTTTGGGTGAGACGAGAAAATGGTCCACCTAGACCACCTGAAATCATTTCACAAGGCAGTGATGCAAAAGTGTAAGTATTTTACTCAGGGGAGGAAAAAATGGATAAATGTTATGTAAGAGAAAACTAATCAAATTCTTTTGTCTTATAGCTGTCATGGTTTAGTTTTGATTCGGCTTTGGTTTACTATTATTCTCAGTTTTTCCACCTTGTTTGGGTTTTAGTTATGTTTTGACTTTATTCATTGTTAATTTATAGTTTCCTCCTTCCCTTCCACCCAGCCTTCACTTCACTCTCCTTGCAGTCAGTCACACCTGTTAGTAATTATTCAGTCAGATGCATTTCACCTGTTAGTCTTCATATTTAAACCTCCCTCTGCCTCACTTTAGTGCTGGTCCGTCTTCTATTATCATCCACTCCATGCCAGTCCTCGTCCTCGCCTTGGAAGATCTATTTCTGTTTTTTCATTTAAGGTTAGTCCTGCCTTGTTGAAAGACTTTGCACCTCACTGTTGTTCCTGGGAAGTTCCGCTCTGTGTCCTGGTGTCTCCAGAGAGCTGCTAACCTGACTAGCCGCTCTGAGGAAGCTCTACTCTGTGTCCTGGTGTCTCCTGAGAACTGCTAACCTGCCTAGCCGCCCTGGAGAAGCTCCGCTCGGTGCCCTGGTGTCTCCAGTGAACTGCTAACCTGACTAGCCACCTAGCTTTTATGGAGTCTTACTCCGGGCCGTCAGCTCCTGCCATCACCTACAATCCCTGACCTTCTGCAGCCCTGAACCTCCGGTCTTCATCATCCGCCATCCAGCATACTTCCTTTAATAAAAACTCTTAAACTTTAGTCCCGTGTGCGCTTCCTGAGTTCTTCGGTAAACAAACCCTGACAGTACGGCCCAGTCAAAAGATGAACTCAGGAACCACATGGGGCTTGCCTGCAGGGATTGACGACCCGTAGATCCTTGCATATGTGCAAATGTGCGAACGCCGGATGAAGGAGAGATATGCCAGGATGGCTTCTGCCCGGGACCCTGCGCCACCGATCCGGGCCGACTCCACTCCCCAGGTGGTTGATGTGGGCGTTGTTATGGCTACCCCGGAGCCCAGGGAGAGAAGCCGCTCAGCCTCTCGTCATCTCTGTCATCACCTCCATGACTCGCAGCTGGCCCCCCGAGTGAGGCTCATCGTTCCACCTAGCAGAGCCCCGCGCATCAAGGAGAACCAGCTGTGGGAGTTTTTCTATGGTGAGCGAGACGATCTTCTTCCCCGTGGACCTGCTGTTACCCCTCAAAGAGCCTCTGTTCCTCCGTCTGGCTCCTCCCGGCACAAGCTCCGGGCACTCCGGCGCATTGGGGCCTCGGAGGACCTGCCCCCCACCTCTGATCCCTCCGAAGCCTGTAGCCCGGCGCCACCCTCCGAAGCCTGTAGTCCGTCCAAGTATCACGAGGAGGTCCAGGAGGACCTACCTCTGTCCAAGTTTCACGAGGGGGTCCAGGAGGACCTGCCTCCGCCCAAACCTCACGAGAGGGTCCAAGAGGACCTGCCTCCGCCCAAGCCTCACGAGGGGGTCCAGGAGGACCTGCCTCCGCCCAAGCCTCACGAGGGGGTCCAGGAGGACCTGCCTCTGCCCAAGCCTCACGAGGGGGTCCAGGAGGACCTGCCTCTGCCCAAGCATCAAGAGGGGGTCCAGGAGGACCTGCCTCTGCCCAAGCCTCAAGAGGGGGTCCAGGAGGACCTACCTCCGTCCAAGTTTCACGAGGGGGTCCAGGAGGACCTGCCTCCGCCCAAGCCTCACGAGTGGGTCCAGGAGGACCTGCCTCTGCCCAAGCCTCACGAGGGGGTCCAGGAGGACTTGCCTCCGCCCAAGCCTCACGAGGGGGTCCAGGAGGACCTGCCTCCGCCCAAGCCTCAAGAGGGGGTCCAGGAGGACCTGCCTCTGCCCAAGCCTCAAGAGGGGGTCCAGGAGGATCCACCTCTAGCCTCGGTTTCCACCGAGACCTGTAGTCCGACAGCACCCTTAACTGACCTGTTTAGCCGGAGCCGCCGACTGCGGTCTCCGGGCCATCTGACCTTGCCTCGTCGGGACCTTCTTCCCCGTGGACCTGCTGTTACCCCTCAAAGAGCCTCTGTTCCTCCGTCTGGCTCCTCCCGGCACAAGCTCCGGGCACTCCGGCGCATTGGGGCCTCGGAGGACCTGCCCCCCACCTCTGATCCCTCCGAAGCCTGTAGCCCGGCGCCACCCTCCGAAGCCTGTAGTCCGTCCAAGTATCACGAGGAGGTCCAGGAGGACCTACCTCTGTCCAAGTTTCACGAGGGGGTCCAGGAGGACCTGCCTCCGCCCAAACCTCACGAGAGGGTCCAAGAGGACCTGCCTCCGCCCAAGCCTCACGAGGGGGTCCAGGAGGACCTGCCTCCGCCCAAGCCTCACGAGGGGGTCCAGGAGGACCTGCCTCTGCCCAAGCCTCACGAGGGGGTCCAGGAGGACCTGCCTCTGCCCAAGCCTCAAGAGGGGGTCCAGGAGGACCTACCTCCGTCCAAGTTTCACGAGGGGGTCCAGGAGGACCTGCCTCCGCCCAAGCCTCACGAGTGGGTCCAGGAGGACCTGCCTCTGCCCAAGCCTCACGAGGGGGTCCAGGAGGACTTGCCTCCGCCCAAGCCTCACGAGGGGGTCCAGGAGGACCTGCCTCCGCCCAAGCCTCAAGAGGGGGTCCAGGAGGACCTGCCTCTGCCCAAGCCTCAAGAGGGGGTCCAGGAGGATCCACCTCTAGCCTCGGTTTCCACCGAGACCTGTAGTCCGACAGCACCCTTAACTGACCTGTTTAGCCGGAGCCGCCGACTGCGGTCTCCGGGCCATCTGACCTTGCCTCGTCGGGGCCGTCCACCACGGCGCCTGTCTCCGACTAACCTGTTTAGCCGGAGCCGCTAACTGTGGTCTCCAGGCCATCTGACCCTGCCTCGCTGGGGCGATCCACCACGGCACCCGCCTCGGACTGACCAATTTAGCCGGAGCCGCTAACTGCGGTCTCCAGGCCATCTGACCCTGCCTCGCCGGGGCCGTCCACCACGGCACCCGCCTCGGACTGACCTATTTAGCCGGAGCCGCCGACCGCAGTCTCAGGGCCATCTGACCCTGCCTCGCCAGGACCGTCCACCACGTCCACCTTCCCTCCACCCACCCTGGTTAGATCAGCTTGGTTTTGAACCTAGCCCTCCATCCTGCCTAACCCCCCACCCACCCTGGTTCGGTCACTATTTAGTTTAGTTTTTTTTATTTAGGCCGTCCGGAGACCGGCCTTGAGGGGGGGGGCAAATGTCATGGTTGACTTTTGGTTTGGCTTCGTTTTTCTGTTATTTTCATTTTTTCATCTCATTTGGATTAGGTTTGACTTTATTTATTGTTAGTTTTCATTGTCATCAGTTGTTTTCTGTCATCTTCGCTTCACCTCCTCAGCAGTCAGTCACACCTGTTAACATTTACTAGTTAATTAGCCAGACTCGTTCCACCTGTTAAGTGCTCTATTTAAACCTCCCTCTGCCTTCAGTTCAGCACTGGGGCGTCTTCTGCTATCCACCACTCCGTGCCAGTCCTCGGTTTTTGTCTTGGAAGATCTGTCTCTGTTCTCTTGTTTCCTGTTAAAGCATACTTCCTTTAATAAAAACTCTTAAACTTTTGTCCCGTGTGCGCTTCCTGAGTTGTTCGGTAAACACACCCTGACAGAGACAACTATGGAAGATTAGTAGTAACAGTTGGTTACAACTAGAACCACAGAAGACCTATTGTGATGATATTATGTGTGAAGGACATTAACACACAATATGATATTACCGATAGTACTACTGTCTGTCATTATTATATATTGCCTGTAGTGACTGTACAGGGGTATTGGTTTTTGAAACTGGATGGTGATTGCTTTGACCCACAGACAAACTACACCTACGACCTTGATCTATGCGAGACTGCTGATAAAGGGGTGGTATGTATGCTACAACAAGGACAGGTTCAGGTGCCTTTCGTTGGGTGTTTACATGATGTATACATATGGAGTTGGTATAACGTGACCTGTCAATTAACCAATTTCACTACTGCAAACCGTCTAACACCGGTACAATGGGATGTTCTCTGTGTACAATGGCGGATCTCCCTGGATCGGTTCAAATGCGCATTGAATCAGCAGAACTACAGAACTAAATTGCTTAATTGAATCATACAGGCCCTACATTTCCATCTTGAAGGTGTCTACAGTCATGGCCCAAGGACAGGTTTGGTATGCGGCTAAGTTAATAGAGCAATCCTCTGTACATCATTGGTGGGACATGTTTAATGAAATGTCTGTAATTATTATTTTAGTTTGTTTACCTTAAGATGAAGATTATAATCAAAAAGTGGTTTGGGGCGGAATGTCATGGTGCAGCCTTGCCTGCTGCACCATGGACATTTCAGGGCACTCTCAGCCTCCCATACAGCTCCAGATCCCATGCTCCACTAATCACCTACACCGGTCAGCCACTAATCAGCCAGCACTCAGCACACCTGTCAGCCTCCCTATTTAAGCTCCCTGCTTTCAGTCCTCCCCTGTCGGTTCGTTCTGTTGGTTACTGTTACCTCTGTTTTCCACTGCTCATCGCCGCTTACCATATCCTGTTCTTGTCCAGCCTGAGTTCTCCGCCTGCCTGCTGTGATTATGGTCCTGCTCTCACTCCAGCCCTGCAAGTATACATCCAGCCGTGCTGTTTATCCTGCTGTGGTTCTGGTCCCAAGTTTCCATTTTGTCGTGCTGCTGGTTAAGTCTGGTTCCAAATCTCCATTCTGCTGTGCTGCTGGTCTTGCCACCTCCGTGCTTCGGCTCCATCCTGCTTGCCAGCCCCAGCCATTAACTACCTCCTGCTTCAGCCTGGTCTGGACTCCGGTTATTATCATCCAATATGCATCCTCTTCAATAAACTCTCTTTAAACATAACTCTGTGTGTGGTTACGTTCTGGTTCATTTAAAAGAATGACACGGAAAGGATAACTTTACAAGTGGATCCTACAGAACCAAGGGATATTCTGGTAATACAATATTGGGAGTAGTATAACAGAGTAGAAAGGGAAATTACTTTTGTATTGAGGAGCATAATACAATTCCTTGATTTGGTGGTAGACACCTTGCAAGAATATGCAGGGACGCAATGGCGGGTTACATTTCTTACTGAAGAAAATAGACCTTGGGGACGGTTTTTCCAAAATTAGGTTTTGTCAAAGACCAAGGGGTGGAATGATATATTAAAGAATTATTGTTGCTCTTTGACAATGTAATTTGGAAAAAACTGGTCAGTTATATAACTTGTTTAGCTTGTCTTTGTCGCTTATATCACTTATATTATGGGAAGAACTGGTACTTATTTTTGAGTTCACATAAACCTAAGGACAACATGTGTTATGTTGTTATATAACTTGTTTTTAACTTGTGGTGCAAATTTCTGACGATGTGTTGTGAGCGGGACTGTTCGCACCTGGGTTCACAGGAAACTGCATGTCTCATTTCACACACGGATTCAATCTCTGTATTCCTTATTTTGTTTATATTCCCAGACTGTATTCACGTGAAACTAGAATTGTATTGTGCTTCACACACTGATTTGCGCAATGTTATTTTATTTCTCACATCGATTGCGCTCATGTTATTTTGCTTCGCACACTGCTGAGATGCTGGGAACGGTCTCTGTTTTGGAAACATGTATTGGGAAATGGATCGGCTGTGGGGAGAGAAAATGGCAATTCTTTCTCCACACCTGGCCCTTTGTTTGTAAGTATATAAAGGGGAGACGAGTTGATGTGGCTCTAACCGGACTGACCGACTTCCCAGTTTGTGCCATGGTAACAGACCTTATGAACATCACACCTGTGGAAAGCTTGTCGGCTTTGATGCTTGCTACTTAGCGTGTGTGAAGTGCTTGCTGTTTTGTGTTGCTTTATTCTGTGTAGCAGAAATAGTGTTTGTTAATACTTGCTACTTTGCTATATTCTGTGGGGAATAATGAAGGATATAGTTATTCTAGAAGAAGTAGTGTTTAGGAAGTGCTTGCTGTTTTGTGTTGCTGTATTCTGTGGGGAATAATAAGTAGGGGTGCTATACAGAAATAGTTTTTGTGTCCTCATTTGTGAATCGCCGATCTCTTCCGAATCTGAATAAAGATTTCATAAAAAACCTTTATTTTTCTAAAAGTCTAAAAGTGTCACAGGTGATATTCTCACATGTGCGCAGTGCAAGCTTGTTTTTACGATCGTCCTCTGGAATGCCATTTAATGTAGATTAATTATAAACTGATTAATTATAAACTGTTTAAAGTTATTTAATGTTGAATAAATAACTCCCTGTCTGTTAGGTATTGTCCGGTGGATATCAGGTCTAGAGCTGATATCAGAACAATAGTTGAATGGGATGATTCGAGTACTGGTGTTCTTTTAACAGCAAACTCTGCACACACAGAACAAGGAGTAACAACTTCTCTTAAAGTTCAAAAAATTACTACTAGAAATAAAATGAACATCCAGAAGACATCACTAAATAATGTTGTTTATCTGAATTAACACTATATTTCTATTAACAAATCCTCTCTACTAGGCTATTGAAACTTAACTAAAACTGCTAAGCAAAATTAAGATAAAAAGCTAAGCTAAGGAACTATGTACACACTAAAATGCACAAAAGACAAAACAAAAGTGGTTGATAATCATCAGAATAATTCACTGAATTCCTGTTCACTGCAGACCTGAGGTAAAGAACCAAGATTTAACTTAAAGAACATGGAATGGAATTGAATTTGCTTAAATAATTTAGAACAACATTCCAACCCATTCACAATGCAAATCCCGAGTTACGCAAAAGATTATTTAAGGAAGTAACATTTTAAAGAATGATTTTCTCAGTAAAATCATTAATTTTAGGGACACTTGATTTTATTGATGCAATTATACCTCCGGGAGGCTGGGGGTCGCCGTAGCAATCGGTCGCTAAAATCGGTTAATCCTAAAGTTATACAAAACGCTTTTAAATCATCATTAATAATCTATATTAATGAGGCCATACTGTTTGTAGAACTATCCAATGATGGCAGAGTGGAAAAACAGGCTTTAAGCTTGAAACAAGCCTTTTTCGTGCCTATCCGGGAACCGGAAGTTACCAGAAGCTACTAGCCTCTTGGCTAAGGGACTGTCGGCGCAAATTTTAAAAGATTCGGCTTTATTTTTAGCCATAATGAGTGAGTCAGATAACATAAACATTAATATCCCATCAATATTCCTGCCTGTGGTCATAAATAGTCATTAATATATTCATAAATATAAAAATATTCATACATTAAAATATTCATAAATATTCATTCCTGCCTGTGGTCATAAATGGTGACCACTTTATGACATAAGTGGTCAAAAATCTCTACAACGCCTCCCTCGGTGATTCAGACCCCCCCCTGTAGTTGACATTTATTCATTCTTTGCACTGTTCTTGCACAACGTCACTATCACTTTATTCTGGATCTGTAGTTATATATGAGAATATATATATATATATATATATATATATATATGTGTGTGTGTGTGTGTGTGTGTGTGTGTGTGTGTGTATGTATGTGTGTGTGTGTGTGTGTGTGTGTGTATGTGTATTGTTGAGAATTAAAAAAAAATATCTTATCAGGGGTGTCTCCCCTCGCTGTTGCTGGGTAGAATAACAGGGCGTTTTATTGCCCCGAGGGGGTGGTCAGAAGGAAAGGGGGTCAGTCCTCCTCCCCCTGAGCGAGCAGGAGGAGTTTTAAAGTTGATAAAAGAGTCTTTGTCCAAAACTTACTTTAGACAGACTTCTCGACCGCGCGGTGAAATCATCTTGATTGGTAAATGTATACTCTGTCTCCATATTTAATTTCTATGAATTAAATATGCATTTTAACTGTTCTACCTCTTGATTAATGTCTTCTCACTTGCGGCCAAATCCGGACCTGGGGTAAGATGGGTTTTCAATAGACATGTAACAGCAGGCCGGTAAACCCAATCTTTTACATGGTGCCGTGACCCTCGGATTTTGGCAGTGAGCAGAAGAATTTGAACATTGGACACGAAGGAGGACTTTGCTGCAGCATCCCCGGTCGACCGGAAAAAAAGGAGATATTTCTCCATTGGCAAAATGTTAGATGTATAGGCTAAATTAAGTGGTGCTATGGTTTAAGATACTCTCTTCTTAAAATATCAGAAGCTGAACAGTACAACTAGGTTTGAATGGAATTTATGTTGAAACCGAGAAATGATTGAATGGGATTTATATGTATGTCCACGTCGGAAAACCGTAAAATAAGAGAATAAAATAGAAAATATACAGTTAAAACTTAAACGTTGAGGCTGTAAAAGAAAAGACATTAAATAAAAAATATAAAAATACAAAGAATAAAAATAGTCTCGGACGTGGTCACTCCTCACTCCAGACTGACGAGTCTGGAGTTCTTAGAACTGAGGTGAAACGTTACCTCGTAGAAAATAGACTCTCCACAGAAACGTAGCGATAGAGAACGGCCAAGAATATATAAACATCTTTAAGTTGAGGCTAGGACAGCAAGACCCTTAAATGGTGAGCTGCTATAAAAGAAAAATGGATTAAAAGGGGCCCCAGGAGGACAATTGGATTGTTCTCTGGTGACAGAACTGGGTTCTGGAGCACGACGGCTAGACCAAGGCGATATTAAAGAAAAAGGAATGTTCCGTCGAAACCATGGAAAGGTCTAAGGGTAGTCCTTCTGTGTCGCGCCAGCTGTCCGTCTTAAATGTATGTTTGTTATGTCTTGTCTAATATTTTGTCTCGGTAATATGGGATCCATGATTTGACAAAAGGAGAGACTGGTTGGGCCCTGCGGCTCTGCATAGTGTGGGTGTCTGTGTGTGTATTTCTGCTGGGGTGTGTGCGTGTGTCCAGGATGGTGTGAATTTCTCCACGTGCGTGGGCCCCAAGATAAGAGAGTGCATTCTGTTAAGTAAAAAGTGATGGGTAAAAATATGGGTAAAAAACTAAAGGGGAATTTGGAAATCATTGGAAAAAAGGTTGATGCATTAATGATGTTTGTTGAAGTGCAGGAGAACTTTCAATGCAGTAAAGCATTTGAAGTATTGGCTGCAGGCTGATTGGGTGAGATGCATTGGAGAAAGCACGACCAGCTGCATCTTGGTGAGTTTTGGAGAAATGTTTTATTTTAAACTGTAGCCTAAAAGTTAGAAAGAGGTTAGAAGTTTGGAAAAGTTGTTGAAAATTTGGGAGAACAATAAACATCTGTTTGAGGCATTATAAATTGGGAAAACACAAAAAAGGGAAGATGCCTTCTGTAAGAGTGTAATTCTAACTAGCATTATCTATTGCAAAATAGCATTTTAAAATGCCTAATGAATGTATGCACTTTCAGACATAAAATATGATTTGCGATTAAAATGTGATTAAAATGTTTTCATTGTTTGATAGCCCTAGTTATAATAAATAAATAAATAAATAGATATAATCCGTCAGACTTCAATCTAGCTGATTAATAGAGAATAGTAAACCCTATCAGCTTTTGCTCATTTGCAGGCCTGGGAAAACATGAGTAAGCAGAACTAAAAAGAGTTAAAAGTTAAGGTTAAACTGTACCTTAATAGTGTGGGCAAAAGGATATTGCGGCTGCGTTGACAGATTTTGTTAACCCTGCATTTAGTCATGAGTCAGTTTTGAAGTCATCCTTAAATGAAGCAGCTAAAATTGAGGAATCTATGACAAATGTTAACTGCTTGCATCGTTTTATTATAGATACTGTGATTACAGATCGGCAGGAATTAGTAGAAATGGGAAATATTACGGGATAATCACAGGACGGTCCCCATGATATTCAGTATATGTATCCACATTTTCATAGTCCCACAAAATGTAGATGCCCTTGTTACACAGTAATTTAGGGGCCGAAGAATCTTTTCTATTTGTTCATTTGGTAATGTGCAATTTCTGGTGAATAAACTTTTTAACATCAGTTGCTGGTGATCGATCGTGGCTGGCAGAATTTGACTTAAAAATTTACTGAACAAAGGCACAAAACTGATTTTAGAGCCGTTATAAAATGTAACTTTAGTGGGGTTTTTTTACTTTCTTCCTTAATAGATGTAGTTACACAGCATTTTCTTTATACACTTTAGCAGAGTTTCCTAAGTTTGACTGGGACTCTCAACATTTAGCGGATGAAAATCAGTAGGATGGATCAAACACATAGGTGTGGATCCTAAAATAACTCTGTCCATTATGGGTGGATTATTTGGAGAAAAACTGTTAGACAGCGTGTCTTCTTCAGTGTTTCAGCGGATGAACTTAACTCCTGATACGCTCGCTGGGACAATATTTGATACACCATTTGCCTGTGACTCAAGAGGTGGGGAGAAACACAACGCTTGAGTTTGTTAATTACTAAATGTTAGTAAAATTACAGTTATTGGAAAACAACATAGGATGGGAGTAAGAGTAAGCAGCTGATTACACCTAGCAATGTCTCTAATTTAATTAAAAGAGGGGGGGGCGCCTCCTCCGCTTTTCTGTTCTTTATTTGATTCCAGAGTTGTTGTTCCTGCGCATGAACCCGGATGGCATTGTGACATATCAGCAGACATGGGGAAAGACCCAGACGATCGAATAGACGAGGTGGACATGTCAGAACTTTTCAAACACCTACAGACACTGGACACTGGGGCATGTGACTGTTTCGCATCAGCAAGCCAGCCTGGCTTCGAGTCATCAGATCTTGGCATGAAGTCCCAATACGACCTCACCTCCAGAAGGTCAGTACCCCAGCAAGGGGATAACTCTCCCATGAACAATGTTTCCTCACCCTGGAAAAGTGGCCAGCACTCACGAAGAGCGCAGATCCCAAGCTGTCATGGGAAGTTGTGAAAAGGGGACTTTGTCACTGAGGTGCTCGAAGAGACATTACAGCGATCAGCTCCTGCAACACTGGGGAAGAAATGTGGAGTGTCACACATGAAAGCCTTGAATATGATGTCTTAACTCCGATTTCATGTCTGCCTGAATCTGTTGCATGTCAGTCCGAATCCATCTCAGGTGCCACTGCCTGGTATCAAACATCCTTAAGGTAAAACAGACAGTTATTTTAGCCATATACTACTGATCAAATTTAATGGAATGCGATGTTGGATGACATGTTTCCTCATATTTTTCTTTTTCTCCATGTTTTGAGCACTCAGAAAAATGGATCAGGAGTCGGTAAAACATTTCTTAAGGCAGCCGAATTGAGCGTATCCCAGCGTACAGGTTTGCGGTTTTGAAAATTATATTCTAATTTCTATTCAATTTTTTGCTATGTAACTGATATGTTCCTTTTACACATGAGTTTTAATTCTATTATGTCCAGGAACATATTGCTCATAATTAAACAGCAGCAGGTGTATTTTACCATATCTTCTATGGGCAGACAATCCACAGGGGTGGGAATACTTTGACGTGCTCCACTTATACTTAGGTTTCTGTGAGTTGTCTCTCTGGTTAACAACTGCATGTCATAAATTTCTGCAAAGGGGGGGGGGGGGGTTGCGAACGTCCTGAGGACCTTTCTCTCTGGAATGCAGAGTGGGTGCCCTGGTTTCTACATCCTGTGTTTACACAAGATACTGGGACACATTTTAGGTTAAACGGATCTGTTTGGTTATTCCATATTAGCTCACAAGTATTGAGATTGTTGCCTACTATGATAAACCAGATTTTCACCAGAATTTGCTATGTTACCAGGTGTTTTATTCAGGTTAAACACAATATTTTATCAGTATGTAAGTAACTTGGAACATTCAGGATTCTCACAAAATCGAATTGCTGTGAGCAAATCATTTTACAGTCATCATTTCAATGGGTACACTGATCTTACACAACCTTTAAAGGACTTCTTGCAGATCTATGGTATGATGAAATTGCATTATGTTTTGATTTGAATTCAGGATATAGGGCAGTGTTTTTCATACTTCAACACAGATAAGCACTTGCAGTTAAGTTTTTGTAACAAAATAATTTTTATTCCATGGGGGGAATTAGGATAAAATAAAAAACTACACAAAATGGAAAAGGAGATACCGTTAATTGACCTGGATGAAGGGTTCTTTTGCAGGACCCAAGGGGAGGTTTGTCACTGCGTTGTAAATTAGATAACGGTTGTTTAAAAGCCCCAAAAGAATTCTTCCATGTCTCAGGATGCAGCTTGTAGGCTGCATGCTGAGCCTCTCTCCCTCTCTCTCTTTCCTGCGCAGCCTGATTGGTTTCACCTGACAGGCTGCAATTAACCTCCAACTGCTTCAACCTGGTTCCACCCTTATTTAAACTCACCTCTTTCTGCTCTCGTCGCCGGTCCGTAGTGTTTACTCCTGCTCAGTGTCAGTCAGTATTCGGTCTCAGATCAGTTTTTGTTGCAGTCAGCCTGAAGAACGTTGCTTCTACTTGGTTTCTGTTCAAGTCACTTCTCTCCGACTCTGCTCAGCTCTGCTCCATCGGAAGTTCTCAAGTTCTGCAACTCAGATCCACGCTCTCAAGTTCTCCAGCTCAGTTCCACGCTCTGAGGTTCTGCAACTCAGTTCCACGCTCTCAAGTTCTGCAGCTCAGTTCCACGCTCTCAGGTTCTGCAACTCAGTTCCACGCTCTCAAGCTCTGCAACTCGGTCCCACGCTCTCAAGTTCTGCAACTCGGTCCCACGCTCTCAAGTCCTGCAACTCGGTCCCACGCTCTCAAGTCCTGCAACTCAGTTCCACGCTCTCAAGTCCTGCAACTCAGTTCCACGCTCTCAAGTTCTGCAACTCAGTTCCACGCTCTCCGGTTCCGCAGCTGTTCCACGATCTCAAGTCCTCCGCTCCAGAGTTTCCTCCCGGTCAGTCTCCCCGTGCTTCTCCTGTCAGCCAGCTTCTGCACCCTTCATCTCCGTCCATAAAGACTCTGGTTCCTCTCGTCATTAACCCTCCATTCTGTACAATAAAACTCACTTCAAGAACTAGCTCTGTGTGTGCGTGCTGTGTCCGGGTTCATCCATAGACAAATCATGACACTATGGCTCTCCGAATGTTGGTTTAGTTGACTCCCAAAGATACAAGCCTGGACCATAAATTAGAAGTGTCAGAAAGCCCGTATCTGCTGGAGGAGGATTTTAGTCCCACAGTTTAAGCAGTACAATAAAGTGAATGTTAAATGAAATACAACAACTATATATACTAAGAAAAACTGGATAAAATAGACAAACAGAGAAAAACAGAGGGTAACTTAATGTATAACTAAACTAATTTTATTAAAGACCCTGTTGAAATAAAATTCAAAGCCGCATATATCTGTTGCAGTTAACTGGATCAGGGTTTGTAACAACTGGATACAATGATAAGTGAACAAAACAGGGGTTTGGTACAAAACAGTGCACATCAAGTGATGCAAAAGGGTGGATGCAGGACTTTTTGACATGAGGATGGCATCTATTGAAGGTAAACTAGGAGAGGAATTCATTGCAAGGGGACTACATTTTTTTAAATGACCTGATGGGGGTTTGCTTTTTCTCTCAGATTAAAAATAGGAACTTTTTCACAGCATGGACATCTGAGTATGGAGTAAAGGGTACAGAATTTAATAGAGTGGTGACATACTATCAGATTTGGAGTGCTGAAAGGTTTTGTGTGGAGTGGTGTGATGTATGGTAATCTTTAATCTTTATTCCAAAGAACATTCTGACATTCTTACAGGATAAATGTACGTTGATTTCAAAACTAATTTCAAAACATTAACTAATTTTTGATTTTACAGACAAGGCGATCCTCACCAGAGATTAACGTATTTGTATGGTTGCTGCATTTTCTTACAGGACAATCAGAGGCACAGCGTAAGGAAAGAGAAATTGCGATAAAGTGTCTAATTAACTATTACATTAATTAAAATAGGTTTCCCATAGGCTGGAGATGGAACAATGGAAGGTGCTAAGGCTTAATGGGGATAATTCTAAACACGATTGGCTAAAATTCTGTGCACAGTACAAATTGAAAATGGGGTCAAAAGCTTTGAAGTGTGTTTCTTGTAGGAGTGTTCAGTTAATTTCATAACAGGATATGATTCCATATGACTGAAAGGAGCTTTTCGGGACCGAAGTCAACCTCCGGAATTACAGGTAGCACACGACATTTGATATCTAAAAGATTGTTGTGTAAGTTTCAGGTTGTATTGGAGACATAAGGTTAGGAGAGTCAAGGAATGGAAGGGGGAGTCCACCGACCCCCGACCTCAAGGAGTGCGCGCTACGGTCATCAACAGACAGATGTGGTGGGCCAAAGGGTCAGGGGCCCATCAGGATTCCAGAGCCGTGTGTACCAGCCAACAGAGTGTTCAAGGAAGGATCACCAGAACCATTTGATGTGCCGATTGCCACTCGCAGACGAGGCTGCTGGATTTTTATTTTGTTTCTGTTTTTTATTTTTAATAAAATGATTCACATACAGCTGTATGGAGATCGCGGTTGGAACACTGACTCTTTACACCATCTTCTTTAAGGGCGAGGAGAAGACATCTCTGAGACGCAAGACATCATGACAACAATTGAATGCATTGTGTAAAAAAGAAAAAAGAATTTTGTAATCACTGTAATTCCCATATGAGTTACATATTCCTTGGATGTTAAATGCTAGTACTGTTAGAATCTTGGTTTTGCATTGCATGATAATCTGGTTTTTATTCTGTGGTTTGATCTGAGTGTAGTGCTTTTACACGTTATATTAATTTCTGAAAAGATATCTTGTTAATCTAGGTTAGGACTCTTAAAGTCATTTTTAGATTATTTAATAGTTTCTGGTAGTTGCACAGTTATCTTAGCCTTGCACCTCTCAGATAAAGGTGTTTACTTTTCTTAATTTTAGTAGGACAGAGATTCAGATAGGTTTAGTAGCTTATTATCTTATACTTGGGTTATTTTACATTTAAGGGGTACATTATTTTACATAAGGGGTTAGGGTTAGGGTTTCAAGACATGGACTTAGTTTAGCCTAGTTATTGGTTTGATCTATTGATCAAAACAGAGGGAGTTGTTGAGAATTAAAAAATATATCTTAGTGGGAGTGTCTCCCCTCTCTGTTGCTGGGTAGAATAACGGGGCATTTTATTGCCCCGAGGGGGTGGTCAGAAGGAGAGGGGGTCAGTCCTCCTCCCCCTTGAGCGAGTAGGGAGGAGTTTTAAAGTTGATAAAGAGTTTTTGTCCAAAACTTACTTCAGACAGACTTCTCGACCGCGCTGTGAATTCATCTTGATTGGTGAATGTATACTCTGTCTCCATATTTAATTTCTATGAATTAAATATGCATTTAAACTGTTCTACCTCTTGGTTAATGTCTTCTCACTTGCGGCCAAATCCGGAACTGGGGTAAGATGGGTTTTCAATAGACATGTAACAGCAGGCCGGTAAACCCAATCTTTTACAGTATATATATATCTATATCTGTATATATATATATATATATATATATATATATATATATATATATATATATATATATATATATATATATATATACACATATATATATATATATATCTATCTATATCTGTGTATATATATACATATATATATATATATATATATATATACACATATCTGTCAGGATGCAGCCTGAAGGCTTTTGTCTTGGGTTCATCCAAGACAAAATCATGACAGTACGAGCCGGCCAAAAGATGAACCCAAGCACACACAGAGCATGATCGGCTTCTCCTCAGTCCGAGGTCTCCGTGGGTGCCGTCCGCCTCTGGATCTGCTCCGCCTCCGCCCGAGGTCTCAGTGAGTGCCGTCTGCCTCTGGATCTGCCCGAGGTCTCCGTGGGTGCCATCCGCCTCTGGATCTGCTCCGCCTCTGCCCGAGGTCTCCGTGGATGCCATCTGCCTTTGGATTCTGCTCCGCCTCAGCCCAAGGTCTCTGTGGATGCCATCTGCTTTAGCTCCGCCGAGATCGCAGTCGGCGATGCCCCGCTTCTGGTTCGTCTGCCAGCATCGCCCTCCGCAAAGCCCACCTCCGACGCTGCCCAGTGTTAAAGGACAGCATTATCGCTCACCGCTGCCCAGCATGTCAAGGACGTCAGCTTTAGTTTTCTTGTTCTGCTTTTGTTTTCTAGCTCTGCCTTAGTTTTCTAGCTCTGCCTCAGGTTTTTAGCTCTGTCTTAGGTTTCTAACTCTGCCTTAGTTTTCTAGCTCTGCCTTAGTTTTCTAGTTTTTCTCTAATTTACTAGTTTTGCTTTAATTTTCTAGTTCTTGCTTTAATTTTCTAGTCCGTGCTTTAGTGTACTTGTTCCAGCCCTAGTTTTCTAGTTTTGCTTTAATTTTCTAGTTCTTGCATTCATTTTCTAGTTATTTCTTTAGTGTACTTGTTCCAGCCCTAGTTTTCTAGTTTTGCTTTAATTTTCTAGTTCTTGCATTCATTTTCTAGTTCTTTCTTTAGTGTACTTGTTCCAGCCCTAGTTTTCTAGTTTGCTTTAATTTTCTAGTTCATGCTTCAGTTTTCTAGTTTTGCTTTAGTCTTGTAGTTTCTGTTGTAACGGCAGTTCGGGGTGTGACAGACTGCATTTCCCATGATACAAGGTGGTCAAAATGGCCACCAACTCCCATCATGCAACATGGCCCAAAATGGCCACCGACCGAGATAAGGTTGCTAGGGTGATAAGTATAAAACCCAGCCGCACAAGCGTTCTTTCTTCTTTTGGCAAGCCGCCATCTCGAGAAGGCACCACAGCTGCTTCACTCCAAGGGTTTCAACCCCCACACGCCACGTGCTCGATAACTCTTTGCTGGACCGAAGATTACCGAAGCAAAACTATCCCTGTGTTGGACAGGAGGTTGACTTAAAAGTACTTTTGAGTTCCCTCTAATCAAAGACTGAGAGCCGTTTGATCTCCCGGTGATCAAAAGAGGACCACGCTTTTGTTTTGGCCGAACAAAGCGTCTGAACACCCACAGAACGAGAAAGGCGAAGGGACTTCCCCTCCTTTTTCCCCACTATCCGACACCTGCGTATGCCAAAGAGCATCCAGGACGCCGCGGACTGGGAGCGCACTGGGACTTTGCCCGGAGACAACACAAGTAAACTGGAATTTCCCCTTTTATTTCTCTTTTCACCTATAAGGTGGTATTCTTTTAGTGCCTGGGCAAAAGTAGAAACTTAATTGTTGTTACTCCAAGACGGAGTTGTTTTTATTTGCTGAATATTTTCTGTTGTATGTGCATGCATTTGAAAGTGATTTTGGCTGTGTTGATTTGTGATTCATAAGAGACTCCGCCGCGGGTCAAATTTTCCATCTTTTTCCCTCTCTCTTTGTTTCTATCTTTGCCTTCTCTTATCAGTCAAATCTCTTTGTGAACCTCAGTTTGCGCTCTCCCTTGAATTTCTCATCCAGACCGCCTATAAAGCAAGGTACCACCTCACATTAGCATAGGCGCTGATTACTATAACAGGTAATTGCCTTTGGTTTAATAAAAAACACAACTGTGGAATAGTAATTGTTTGTATTCATTGCAATTCACAGTTGCATGGTTATTCAGAATTCAGAATTACCTCCCTTTTGAGTTAACATCCGATATTAACATCGAGACACTTTCATTGGATTGGTGATAAAAAGGGTAATGGTTTAAATTCTAATTGCAGTTAGAAGTTGAGTTATCACCGTTGCTGGATAAATCTGATCGGTCAGAACCCAATCAGATCATTTTGTTCCAGCACAACCGACTTCAATTCAATTTTATTTATATAGCGCCAAATCATGAAACATGTCATCTCAGGGTACTTTACAAAGTCACGTTCAATCATATTATACAGATTGGGTCAGATTATACAGATTGGTCAAAAATGTCCTATATAAGGAAACCAGTTGATTGCATCAAAGCCCCAACAAGCAGCATTCACTCCTGGGGAAGCATAGAGCCACAGGGAGAGTCGTCTGCATTGTACATGGCTTTGCTGCAATCCCTCATACTGAGCAAGCATGAAGCGACAGTGGGAAGAAAAACTCCCCATTAACGGGAAGGAAAACCTCTGGCAGAACCGGGCTCAGTATGAACGGTCATCTGCCTCGACCGACTGGGGGTTACAGAAGACAGAGCAAAGACACAACAAGAGAGACAAAAAAGCATAGAAGCACACATTGATCCAATTCTACATTAGATGGTAGTAGCGGGTGAGCCGTCTTCTCTGGATGATGTCACAGTTAACAGAACACCAGACCAGGTGTACCTACTATGAAGATAAAAGAGAGAGAACAGAAAGTTAAAGCAGAAATGACAACACATAATGCATAATTGAAGAACAGTAGAACTCTATAGAGTGAGAAAATTAGATCTTGATCCTCCAGTAGCCTAAGCCTATAGCAGTAAAACTATAAAGGTAGCTCAAGAGTAACATGAGCCACTCTAGTTATAAGTTTTGTCAAAAAGGAAAGTTTTAAGATTAGTCTTAAAAGTAGACAGGGTGTCTGCCTCACGGACCAAAAATGGGAGTTGGTTCCACAGGAGAGGAGCCTGATAGCTAAAGGATCTGCCTCCCATTCTACTTTTAGAGACTCTAGGAACCACCAGCAGAACTGCAGTCTGAGAGCGAAGTGCTCTGTTAGGAACATACGGGGTAATCAGAGCTCTGATATATGATGAGAGCTTGATTATTAAGGGCTTTATACGTTAGAAGAAGAATTTTAAATTTTATTCTTGATTTAACAGGAAGCCAGTGAAGGGAAGCTAAAATTGGAGAAATATGATCCCGCTTGTTGATTTTCATCAGAACTCTTGCTGCAGCATTTTGGATCAGCTGAAGGCTTTGAACTGCATTTGTGGACTTCCTGATAGTAAATAATTACAATAGTCCAGCCTTGAAGTATCAAATGCATGGACTAGTTTTTCAGCATCACTCCTGGACAGAATGTTTCTAATTTTGGCAATATTCCGGAGGTGAAAAAAGGAAACTCTGGAAACCTGTTTAATATGGGATTTAAATGACATGTCTTGGTCAAAAATAACACCAAGATTTTTTACTTTATTACCAGAGGCCAACTTAATGCCACCCAGATTAAGTGATTGGTTAAGGAGTTTATTTTTTGAGGACTCTGGCCCAAAGATTACAACTTCGGTCTTGTCAGAATTTAGATGCAGGAAATTTAAAGTCATCCAGCTTTTGATGTCATCAAGACATGACTGCAGTCGAAGTAACTGATTGGATTCATCAGGATTTATGGATAAATATAGCTGAGTATCATCAGCACATCAGTGGAAATTAATCCCATGCTGTCTGATAATTTTGCCGATCGGAAGCATATATATAGTAAATAGAATTGGTCCAAGGACTGAACCCTGTGGTACTCCACAGGTGACCCTAGAGTTTGAGGAAGATTTATTATTAACATGAACAAACTGGAATCTGTCCGACAGATAAGATTTAAACCAGCCTAATGCTTTCCCCTTAATCCCTACAGTATGTTCAAGTCTTTGTAGGAGAATATTGTGATCAACTGTATCAAATGCAGCACTGAGATCTAACAGGACAAGTACAGACACAAGTCCATTATCTGAGGCCATGAGAATATCATTAGTGACCTTCACCAGAGCTGTTTCAGTGCTATGATGAGCTCTGAAGCCTGACTGAAACTCCTCAAGTAAGTCAGAGTTCATAACAGCTAATTAATAAATGCTTTAGTAGTATAAATCATTACAAGCTTATAGCTCTAGCATCACTACCATTTGAATCATATTTGTTATAGCTACTATTTGAGTTTGAATGACTTATTATTCAAATTATAATACCAAATTATAATTAATAATAATAATCATATTCAATCAGCTTCTGGCATAACACTGTCTTAGTCTGGTAGTTCCTGTCTTAGTCCCGTAGTTCTTGTCTTAGTTCTATATTTAGTTATGTAGTTCTGTTTCATTCACTAGTCCCTATGTGTATGGGTTCCTGTGCTGTATGGGTTCCTGTGGCGTTGTCGTACTCCTGTTCTTCACTCTGGCGTTGGTACGCCTGTTCTTCCCCCTGGCATTTCCGGTATGTTAGTTGTGCGCCAGCGTTTGGTGCGTCTGTTGAGCCCTGGCGTTTCAATACGCCTGTTTTGTCCCTCTGGCGTTTCCGTGCGCCTGTTTTGTCCCTCTGGCGTTTCCGTAAGCCTGTCCCTCTGACGTTTCCATACGCCTGTTCCTCTGGCGTTTCCGTATGCCTGTCCCTCTGGCGTTTCCGTATGCCTGTCCCTCTGGCGTTTCCGTACGCTCTCCTTGTCCCCTGGCGTTTCCTTACGCTCTCCTCGCCCCCTGGCGTTTCCGTACGCCTGTTCCCTGGCGTTTCCTTACGCTCTCATCGTCCCCTAGCGTTTCCTTATGCTCTCTTTGGTTCCCTGTGTTTCCTAGGCTTTTTGGTTCCCTTATGTCTCCTATGCTCTTTGGTTCCCCTGTGTTTTCTTGGCCCTGTAGTTCCTCTTTGTTTTCTAGGTCCTGTATTTTCCCTGTGTTTTCTAGGCCTCTGTCAGGATGCAGCCTGAACATTTCCTGCCTCCTCCCTTCCCAGCGCAGTCCTGATTGGGAGCACCTGTCAGGCTGTAATAACCCCATAACTGGTTCCACCTGCTCACACCCCTTTATAAGCTCACCTCTGTTTGTTCTTCGTCGCCGGCTCGTAGTGTTCAGTCACTCAACATCATGCCTGTCTGCTCCTGTCCTCCCGTCTTGGTTCCCGTCTCGTCAAGTTTAGTTTCTGTTTTGCTGCGCTGCTGGTTTCTGTTCCTCCGTCTTCATCTTCATGGTCTCTGGTTACGCTCCTGGTTCTGCAGCAGCCCAGCTCCCCTCTGTGTCATGGATTATTGCTCCTCCGTTTCATGGACTCTGTATCTCCGTTCCCGTTTTCATGGACTCTGGCTTCACTCCCGGTTCCTGGTCAGTCTCTCCGCTCTGCTCATGCCAGCCAGCTCTTGCATTCTTCATCTCAGCCTGATAACAGACTCTGGTTCTTCATGTCATCCTCATCCACTGCTTGCAATACACTCTCTTAAAATCAGCTGTGTGTGTGCATGCTGTGTCCGGGTTTATCCAAATCATGACAATATATACATATATATATATATATATATATATATATATATATATATATATATATATATATATATATATATATATGCCCTGTCCACCTTGCAAATGAGATCTTGATCTCATTTGCATCTCAGTGGAGTTTTCATCTGGTTAGATAAAGGAAATGAAACGGGCTGGGCAAGTTAACGCGTTAATTTCGCATTAATTCATTAGACTATTAATGAGGATATTTACTTTAACGCGCATTAACGCATGTTGCTCACATGCTTTTATTTTGTGAAGGTCTGTTGTTGCGGTGTAGGGGTTTGAATCAGAACAGTAGGTGGCGATAATGCGCCAACAACCTCGCTGTCAGCCCAACCTCGGATTCAAAGAGGAAGAAAGGTGCTGGCCGGAAAAAAACAAAGGTGACATGCGGAAGGCGGTGTTTCCCACAGGAATTTGCTTAGGCGAGGCGGTGAGTTGGCGAATGGAACAAGTTTTGTGCAGAGCGGAGCGGGGTCTGCATCGACGCTGTCGGTGAAGTCGCTTCTCGTTTCAAAGTATCCATGTATTTTTGCCTGTTTTTCCCCTGCCATTCACCATATGCACGCCAGAAAGCAACAACAAAAAACCGCGTGTTAACGTCAAATAAATATGTACGCATATCGAGTTAGCAAGCATTTCAGTTTAAAGTTCTTCCAGCAACGAATATGACAGAAACAAGTTAGTTGTAACCACTGCCAAGTTAAACTTTGGTATTGAACATAAAATGGTAATGCTGCTCCCTGCTGTTACCTCAGAAATTGCCTGTTTTTGGTAGATTTTTTTCCCATAAAGAGAATTCCCTGTCAGTGGCAATAACCTTTAATTTATTATTATTGCTATTTTTTGTTTTACATGTTTAAGTTGAGCTTTACACTAAATATGTGTTACTGATAAGTGCTACAAACGTTACAACACTTTTGTTCATATGGCAGCAGAACATTAAAATAAAAGTGCTATTTACACTACTTTTGAAAACATTCTTGGAGTTTGTAAATACAATGCGATTAATCATGATTATTCAGGCAAATTATGCGATTAATCGCGATTAAATATTTTAATCGTTGCCCAGCCCTTATATTTATATATATATATATATATATATATATATATATACAGAGAGAGAGAGAGAGAGAGAGAGGGTTATATATTAGGGTGACCATATTTTCATTTGGGAAAACCAGGACACCTCGGAGCGGGGGGGGGGGGGATGGTGTGATGTTGTAGCGCGGCCGACAAGCGCGAGGGAGGACTCTACCTTCTGATTAATAACAGGGTTGCCCACACTGACGCGGCTCAGGGATTACGTCACACGCAGCGTGACGTACCAATGAAGGTAATTTAAAAAACAGGACATTTCCTCACTTTATAAAAAAAACCCGGGACGCCCGGGACAGCACGTGAAATACGGACATGTCCCGGGAAATACGGACGTTTGGTCACCCTATTATATATGTATGCCAAACCAGTCGGTGCACTCGTTTGAGTTCGGTTCCCTTTGGCTATCCAAGGGAGAGAGCAGTGGAAAGGGGAAACATTGGTTCTTTCAGCAGTGGGCTAGCGGCTTTGCAGCTAGCCGACATGCGGTCGAGGGTAGGCCGGCCTGACGTCCTGCCTGCAGTCTTTGACCCGGTTGCAGTCGCGATTTCAGATCCTTTTTGCTCTTAGCTTCGGAAGTGAGTAAATGAGGCCGATAGACTTGTATGTTGGTTAATGGACCTCATAGACCAGGGGTCCGTTTTTCGTACGTTGCTTAAAACATCCAAGATCAAATGAGACATCCAAGATGATTTAATCCGGCTAATCGTGATCCGGCTAATTGGGTTCTTCGAACACACCTGTTGTTTACGATTAGTATGGCTGGATTGAGTTATCTGAGACAACTGCGCGTTCATGCGTTTGTTTAAAAGGGGAAATGTATCGATAGTAGAAACAATGATCAGCAGCGCTGCTATTGGCTGTTCAGCATGGCCAAAAAACGCCCACAGTTTTTCTCTCAAGCAGAACACAAGCTTTTAATGGAAGGTTATGCCAAATTTGAGTCATTAATTAAAATGACAGGGAACACCTCAAAGTCTGCTAAAGCCAGGAGAGAGGGCTGGCAAAAAGTAGCAGACAATTTAATGCATAAAGACTGTCCATGGTAAATGTTTCTATCACTTTCTACAGTATGTAGAAAGAAATCTCATATTTACTTTGTTCTTTTATATCAGAGCCTCCACGGGACCCACTAGAACATGGGAACATGAAATACAAGAATATTCTACAAAATGGTAGCCTTTAATTATTATACTTTATTTTAAAAAGGCACTTGTTATTTCACGAGATCCAAATTTCGGTGTCATTCCTTAGACACTGGAAGTGAATGACACGTGCAAACTGGGAATTTTAACAAAAAAAAATCTTTATCTATAAAAAAATGAAGTTCTTCCTTTTCCAAGTCATCCACAGTTTACATAGTAAAACTGTATTGCTCCGTGTCTAGATAATCCATCCATAGTTTTTCTAATACAATATATGGCTCGACAGGAAGCAAGCCTTTCAAAGTAAAACTAAACTTCACAATAAAATGGCCTGAACAAATCTTCTTACTGAATATGATAAAAATAAAAAGCAAACCATCATACAAATAACTTAAATATTTTCTATTTATGACTCTAACACCACTTTTTCATCTTTAAAAGCCACTGTTAAATGATATGCTTGTCTGTTTATAACCAAGAAAAATCTCTCTACAATTACACTGTCGCACTGCACTAAAGGATCCTGTCTATTGCGCAATACGCGATTAATTCGAAAAGCTCTGAAATTATTCTTGCACCTTCCGCAACAGGTTGCTGTCGTAAAAATGGACATGGCTATGACAGACTTCCCTATCTCCTCCGCTTATAAAGCTGCGATCTAATCCTGTTTACATTAAATAAGCCTGCTCGCGAGCAGGTTTAAGCTAGCGCATGTTGCTATGACAGCAAGTCCAAGATGAGTTTCGAAGAACCAAACGATCCAAGATCATGCCAAATCGTCAACAATCAAATCCAGCTAACTGATTTAGCGACGTACGAAGAACGGGCCCCTGCACCGAAGTTTGTGTATGTAAACATTGTTTATAAATCAGCTTAAAGGCCTGATGACAAGATTTGACTTCATATAATTTTGCAATACAATAATACCACAGGACAAAATAGATTGTCCTGCATGGTTATGAGTAAAGCAGTCTTACTGTCAGCTAAACATCTGAGCATTGCAGCACCAGTTGGGTTAGTGGTTGGAAAAATGACATGTAACGCCAGTGACAGAACAATGAGCTGGAACAGTGACCTGATAAGAAAGGGCTCCAGATGTAAAGGTGCGTAGCAGAAGGAGGTTTTGTATAAACACCAAACAAACAAACAGCATGTGGGTAAGGGAAGAGCCTTATTGAGGGTCACATCATCCTTTTTGGGGTTGTTTTATTTTGTTGTTTTTTGGGATTTTGCACTCTAATGCGCTCTCCGCCCGCCCTGATTGGGTTCTTTTTTTTTTTTCCTTTGGATTTTTGGAATCTAGCCCTCCGTCCTTGGCCCCCTCTGTCTGTCCTGTCTGGGTTGTTTTTTGTTTTGTTTTTGGACTTTTGGGTGTTTTTTTCTTGTTTATGGCATCTAGTATCCACCCTTGAGGAGGGGGTATTGTCATGGTTTAGGGTTTTGTTGGTTTGTTTTTGCCTTGAAGTTTCAGCCTTTCACCAGCCACTATCCAATCAGCTCAGTCTCCTCAGTCACCAGCCTAGACCAGTTCCACCTAATCAGTTCCTATTCTGCTCACCTGTTCCCCAGTCTTCAAATACCTGCCTCACTCACCCACTCACTGCCAGATTGTCTCATTATGTCAGTTATGCTCTGTCGCTGTGGTGTTTTCAGTTCTTGTGTGCTCAATCTGCATCTGGTCAAGTCTTTTTCCACCTGCATCTGGTCATGTCTGGTTCTGCCAGCAACTTCCCGTCTGTCTGCATTGAACATCTCCAATAAACCCTTTTTAACGCAACTCCGTGTTCAGCTGAATATCTATGAATACTCAAGCCACATAACCAGTCCACGGTAATGAGGATGCTTCTGTGCCCATCCTCGTCAGGATGAACGCTTTGGATCCTATCTCCGAGGGTCCAGCTGACGCCTCGGGTCCCACATGCTTTTAGCCAACCAGGCAGCCTAGACTTGCTATGCCATCACAGAGCGCTTATCCTCGGGACGTTGCTTTCAAACTCCCGCTCGCTTTCTGCAATGAGGTAAAAGCTGAGGTAATTCAGTCAGTTATTATTTAAAGTTAATGTTTGGTTACTTTATTATTTTTCTCTACAAATAAAGTGATATGGGCTTTGTTCAGAAAGCAGTTAGGGTTTAAGTTGAATTGAATTGTTAAACATATTATTAATAAACAAATGGTATATGTGATCAATTTTATTTTGTGGTATATTTTTATATCTATGACTGATGAATGAGCGTAAAATGAAATAACAAAACAAAAATACTTTAAACAAAACTTCAGGATATTTAAAGGGGAAAATAAAACCAATGCAGGTATTTAATGGAGACAGCATTAGCCTTTGGGCTCTGTTTGTTCAGCTTCACAGCTGTACTTAATCCTGTTTCGGTTGCTAGGCAGCAGGCGTTACTCTGAGGTAATTGCAAGGATAGACTGTCCAAATTCACAGCCAATCTCTTCCGGTCTTTGTTTCTTTTTTTTTTGCGGTTGATGTAGGACTCAGTCTGTGTGGGCCAGGTCCTACGAAGGATGCTGCCCCTCAATTTGGACACACCCCATGTAAATATAGCTACTGTTAATTTCTTAAATGACACACCTTTACCTGTGACTTCTTCAACCTGGTAACATCATATATCAAACACGTCTTACTTTCATTGTCAACATTTTTAATATGGTGATTTGCTTTAACCTATGACTCTCTGGAGTTGGTTATTTTTACACACATTTTGTGATAAAAATCTCATTTTGTAATAGCCACCTAATATGTGACATCATGTGTGAAACCTTTACATTTTATACAGATGTTTTTGAACTGCAAAAGCTAAAATTAAACTTACAGCTCTGCAGGATTTTTCCAATGCCACCCAGGCCCGGCACATCTGTTTGAAGGTATTGAGTGTTTGGTACACAATGCTGCTGTGAGAGGTTTTGCATCTTTACTTGTTCTGGTTTTAGGTCTGACCAGAACACAGGAGCAGCATTGATAAGAATAGTCCATTTCATTGGTGACTGAAATGTTCTTTTGATGTCCTGCGACAGACTGGCGACCTGTCTAGGGTGTACCCTGCCTCTCGCCCATTGAATGCTGGAGATAGGCACCAGCACCCCTCGCGACCCCACTAGGGATAAGCGTATCAGAAAATGGATGGATGGATGGATGGATGTTGTTATTATCTTATTTGTTTTGAGGGTATTTCTATATGCTTATTTTGTGTTAAACATTCCTGGGATGAGCATTTTTGTTTTTCAAGCATAGTGAATTTACATCTACAAGACACATTTACAAGAAAATCTGGGATGGACTTTATAATATTAAAACAAATCAGCTTGGCTCTGTATCTGGCTGACCCTTTGCTTTAGCTCAAACTATGGCAAGGACTAGGCAGTTCAACACTTGGCACAAACCGACCATGTCACTGGACAGTGAGTGATTTTAGTATGAAGACTTAACAAAGGAAGCAACCATTTAAAAAAAGCAAGAAGGCCTGTTTCTGATCTTAGTCGCTATTTACAACCCATGGATCCATGTTTTCCCTAAGAACGGTTGATTGCTCTTCTTCAGCTTCAGTTGTCAAGGCTCATGGATAATTAAATGAGTATATGCTGAACATGCATTACCTCAGGGGTTCAGATACAAGAAAAAAAATAATTATGGTTTTTACATTTTAATTGTTGTATTTTAAATTACTGTTCAAGTACAGCTTATGGAGGAAAAGCTGAACAGACTTTTACATCATTGTTTTTTATCACAAAACTTCTTTATAATGAAGAACATTTCTGGTTTTTCAGGTAGGTGAGCCACGGTTGGGAATGGGTGTGTACAAAACATTGTGTAGTGCTATTATGGCTGTGGTTTTGAGCTCTCTGTTACACTGGTTGGCCTTCATGTCTCCTTAGGGTGTGACCACTGCACAGCATTAGCACTGTAAACCTGACTCTCCAAGCTCATCTGTGAGACATTTCTTTTATGATTCTGTGTCCTGAAACTAACTTTGTAGTAACACGCCATGTCTTATAGAAATCTCATAGTTTTAGATTTCATTAAGATAAGATAAATCAGGATAAGATTATTCTGGTTAACTAGATGTAGATACAGAGAGTATATTAAGTTGAAAGTTAAAGTCATCTAGTGTTATTTAAAAATTAAATCCTCACAAAAACATATTACGTTTACAAATTTAAGTAGTCTTGTTACTAAAAGCTGCTTTATAAATTAAGTTGCCTTGCCTAGCAACCTCTTTAACCATACACCTAACAACAGCAAACAATCCTGACCAAGATAGGGCATAGACCAAGTTCCAGAGTTTTTGCAGAAGTTTCTCCCCTCTGGCGATATGGGAAAGAAAAAAAATCATATTTAACCTCAAACTTGCACAATGCTCCTTTACACATTACATAGTTACACACGCACACACAAATACACATTAGAATAATTACATTTTAAAGACAAGGCTATGAAAAATATACATTTAAGGCAATTAAGCTAACATATCCTTTGTAGAGGTGCTGTGTAAGGATATGGTACTGAGTAAGGGTAATATTTAAGGGTAATTTAGTCATTATATCCCCTAACGAAGAGCTCTGCCCGCATTGTCGGTACAAAGTAGAGTCTGCTACCAGTGTGGGTATGGGTCCATTGTTCTCACTAGGTTTAATCTCTGTCTTAACATGAGAAAGTTTAGTATCCTTGTTCTGTGGTAGGATGGAGAAATAAATGGATTTGGGCCTCTTCTTAAACAATGTAAGCACCACTCTTGTCCCTTGGAGTCAATAAATAGATGAGCCAAAAAGTAAAACCTTCATCTTTTATCATAAGATATGCAACAGAAAGTATGAAATTCCAGACACAGGTACCTGAAATTAGCTCACTCTATAGGGTGGCTGGACACAGCCTAATAATAAGAGGATAAGATCAGGCACCTGAGGGAGTTATGTACAACTATTGCTCTTCCTCAATAAAAAGACTGTTTTGGTGGTTTAGTTGTCATATGTTGATGCCTCCTGGGAGGGCCTCCCTTTCAATTTCCTCCTGACATATTCCACTTCGTGAAGACACAGGATCAGAAGCAGAACTCACTGGCAGGAATATATATCCCTTTCTAGTTTGAGATCCCCCAGAAAAAGAGCAAATATGTTGCTGGGGAGAGGGATGTCTGGATCTAACTCCTAGAGCTGTTATCCAATGGACTTGAGAAGGTGGAACACAATGTATGAGTGAAAGAATGAAGTTGGTTAAGTAATGTAGGTATGCATCTGGTAACGTCCGGTTCCCGGACGTTACCAGATGCTAAATAGCATTTTGGCTAGTGGACATTCGGCGCTAATTTTAAAAGCTTCGGTTTTATTTTTAGCCAAAATGAATGAGCCGGATAGCATAAACGTTAATATCCCATCAATGTATGAAACCCTTTTGGCGATAAGGTTTGTTATAAATATAAAAACACACTCAAATCCCATCGGCAATGGGATGGTATCAACATGCTAACGGAAGCTATGTTAAAATTATGTATTACTTAATATATATAATAATATTATATTAAGTAATAAATCATTTTGCTTCAAATAAATAAGTTTATGTTGACTAAATTGTTGATCAATCATTTAATAGTCAATTATGTCTATATGAACAGCGATTTAACACAACAAAAGTGAAGCTGTAAAACTGTGGTGTCAATGCAGTTCGGTTGAACCTCACCCTTGAACTCGTGCATCTAGGGAAATAATTGGGCATAACAATGCAACCAGAGAAAAAACAAACACTTCTGACAATCAAATAAACAATTCAATCAAATGTAAATACGACATGCTACATTTGTCCTACATATTTTTACGTCATATTTTTCTTCCAAATACTTTTTATTTCTTCTGAGGGTTTTACATTTTTTGAAGGTGTCCTTTGGGGATGATGATGTCTCGTTTTTCTATTTTTAATTTGGGTGGCCTGTTATAATTCTGAGTGTCTCACCAAATTTTCACTATGGTAACATAACAATAAAGAATCTTGATTCTTGAAAATTTAGTTCAGAGATCTGCTCCTTTCTCCCATACTGTACCTTCACTCATACTTTGTCAGCAAATGAAAATTTAATGTTTAATCAACAGAGCATGGATGAAATTGTATTCTGATCTAGAGGGTTGGTCTATGATCCATAATCCAATCAGCGTCCATCTAAACTAGGGTGACCAGACGTCCCCGATTTCCGGGGACTGTCCCCGTTTTGGACCACCTGTCCCCGGCTAAAGCTGTCCCCGGAAATGTCCCCGATTTTACCGAAGGGGAATAAGTGTTGCGGTAGCTGGGTGCGCTGCGCGCACCACTAGATGGCGGTAATGATCCTTTTGGATGTCAGATGCCATTAAAACACGAAGAGGAAGAAGAAGAAGAAAAAGAAGAAGAAGAGCGCACCACTTTTAAAACAGAAGAAGAAGAAGAAGAAGAAGAAGAAGAAGAAGAAGAAGAAGAAGAAGAAGAAGAAGAAGTGGAAATTCGTTGTCACAGGGGGAGCTGCCCTGTGTCATGGTAAGTATTTGGATCGGGCTGATCCTGTCATAAATGTTTGGTTTTTGTCCAGGTTAAAAATTATCAATAAAAAGTAAGACAAGACCACGAGTTGCTGCTCACATCAGTAAAAGACACTTGGATAAAATGTAACAGAATGATTGAAAACTCTTTGTAAGGCGCTAATCTGGTACGCTGGTTCTCCAGGGATCAACAAGAGTTCTTCTAAAGATGTTTTAGAACTGATTGGAAACCTTTAGTTTATATTTCAGATAGTTAGAAGTAGAGTTATTACTAGTTTTTTTGCTGATTTATGGTTGTGATTTATGAGCATAGACTTCCAGGCTTAGGTTTAGCTTTTCAACTGCTCACTTTGGATATATGAAAGCTCCTCATGAAAAAATCAGTAAAGTCAGTAACAGGAGAACTGAATGAGAAAAGATCTACATGATCTGAGAATGATGGAGGAAGAGATAACCACCTGTTTAATGTCCATTTATTATGTTGTTTTTGCTTGTAGCTCCTAATATTGTGGTAATTAGATTTGTAGTATTTAATTAGATGATATAATAATACAATAACAATAATTGGAAGTTTTCATGTTGTACATTCTAATGTTTTTGGAACTGATTTTAATTATATAATGTCTGTTTTAGAATAATGTAAGATTGATACAAGAGGAGAGAGGAAGAGGATAGGAAGTCAGCAAGGAGATTAAATGGGTGGAGGAAAATGGGAACATTGATGGAAAGAACACTTGATGAGAAGAGATAAAATTTTACTTAGAGTATAATTAAAGTTCAAGTGATAAAGCGTTGACATGATTTAAGTGATAAAGTAACGTATTGAGTAATGTAGTGTGTGAAGTTTTCTATGTAAAACAGAGTGACTCAGGTTTGAGTTAAGAAGCCTAATTGTCTGAGGATATAACCTCTTTCTGAGTCTCTGCACTGAACATGAGTTTCACTGCACTTTCCTTGCTGTGGCAGAACTAAGAGGCAGATTAGTTGTATCTTTTTCTTGTGTTTTAAAATGTCAGTTCTGCACATAATACATTCTCTTCTCCTCTTATTTTATCCAGAACTCTGGATACTGGGGCTGATGGCTCTTCAGAGACAGAAGGCCTTGAAGAAACCAGAGATGATCTCATGTTAGCGACTCACTGACCGGAGTTAACTCACCTTATAGGAGCAAACAATATACTGGCACATCAACTACTACCATACACATAATGTAGTTATACACACTTTGTGTAAGTTTATACATGCTCATGCTGCACACTGATCCAAGGGGTCTCCAAGTCTGTGCCTTTGTTTCACCTCACATCACCACAACCCATTTTCTTGTCCCAAACAGGCTCCATGCACAGCTCCACTTCTTCCTGAAGCTCAGCAGCTCCTGATTAATCCAGGTGTGTCTGACTTCAGTAACCAGCCAGACACACCTGGATTAATCAGCTTGTCCAGTGATGAAAGAAAGGAAACAAAAGAGATGCTGAGGTTCAGGAAGTAGTGGAGCTGTGCTTATAGCCCATTATGGAAAGAAATTAATCAGCTTATTTGAGATGCACAGGCCCCTGATGTGGCCAGGTGACAATAAGAAACATGTATCATCCTTTACCTGCGGGCTTGACCTCTACTTCTTTTTGATGTTAATGCAGAAAACCTATTGCTCATAGGTATGTAGACATGAGCAGAATAAGTATTTGTTACACTTTTTTAAAAGGTTGAGGAACTCTGTCTTCACAGAGAGCCACAGGCTAAATGTTTGTATTTACTTTTCTGGTTTTTCTTTTCCTCATGTCACTCTACCATTAGGAGGTGGCAGAACTCTTTGGGCTACACAAAAATGAAAAACCCTGCTAACCACCTTAGACCCCTCCACTCCCACCCCAGGGGCGGTTCTAGACAGGGGCCAACAGGGGCCCATGCCCCTGTACAAATGGTCCTGGCCCCTGTTATGGCCCCTGTACTAAAGACATGATGTTAAATAAACTTCTCATAATTATTTGCAATGGCAAAGAAACCATAACTGATTGGTTACTTTGACCAATTTTATTTTTTACCTATACAGTTTTACTCTTAGAAGGATTTAAAAATTAAGATGTTTCACGTTTAGCTTTAGCCGTATTGAGCAGGGGGCAAAGTTTTCAACTGCTAGATCAGGGGTCTGAAACCTGCAGTTCCAAAGCCACAAGTGGCTCACTTAATATTATTACACAGTTAAATATTGCCATTTTATTGTTTAATTTTTTTGTTCTGTGCCCCTGTGAAATAACACTGGCCCCACCTTGGCCCCCCTGGTAAATTTGGTCTAGAACCGCCACTGCCCACCCCCATCACTTTGCCCCAACCCAAAGACACAGTTCTAGTTTTCTATTAATTTATTTATTTATTTATCTATTTATTTATTAATTTTATTAATCTTAGGATATACTAAAAGTGTGGAGAGGCACATTCCTGGCTTTTACACTTGATTTTTGTTGTTTAAATATTAATAAATATGTAAAAATAAATGAAACCATTACTGTCCCCGTTTCCTAATTTCATCTTGATGAGATGTATTGTTTTATATGTACGAGCAAGAAATGTCCCCAGATTTGATTTCAGAAATCTGGTCACCTTAATCTAAACACTTGTTCCGATTAACTCAAGAACTAGCAGCGCTTGCATGTGGAGGATGGGGCTGCAGTGCTGCAGAATGGACCCGCACAAGTTTCTGCATTTGTTGCTTTTTTTCCACACGAAGAAGTACAAGACTTCTGCAGTTGTTTTCTGGAAATTCATCAACTAATGTCAGAGAGTTTCTATTTCGAATAAAGCTTGGTGCGAGTAAACATCATGGTTGGATTATTTGATTTTCAGCCCATATAAACAGTGCGTTCGGAATACTTTTCTTTTACTCCAAACACATTTTAATCATATCCAGGAAAGTTATGCACGTGAACAAGCTCCTGTCATTAACCAGCTAACAAGCTAACAGCTGCATTAGATGAGCTATCAGGCAGACTGCTGTTCAGGCGGCCCCTGAAGCTCGACTTCGGCTGCGCATGACTCCGCTCGCAGGCCTTGAGGCAAGCGCTGCTCGTGTTTCCTCTCTTTGAAAATGAACAAACATTAGATATAGTAACGACTTTGCTGTTTAGCTCTCTTCACCCTCATCAGTGACTCCATGTTATTTTAGCTCGCTGCGTTTAAGGGGCTCTGCAGCCAGTCAGTCAGCTAGCATTTCTTCTTCTTCATGTAGGAGGAGTGAGTATGAAGGAGCGGAAGAGAGAGAGCATGAGAAAAAAGTTGTTTGAGTGGTTTTTCTTACTTATTTCTATCTTTCCACTGGGTATATGTAAATTGTTTTTAAACAATATTTACAAACACAACAGCATCAGCAGGTCGCCGTCTTACACGCCATGGTGGTTGGTGGTGGTTCGGACGTCTTCTCCGCGCTGACATGGAGGTGGGTGCTGGGTTTCCGTGCAGCATGGAGGACATGTGTTTGGTGGTAGGTGAAGTAATTGGGCACAGTGCCATCAAGGCACAGCGTATGAACGGAGCCGCAGTGTTGTTTGTTGAGCAGGATGAGCGAGCGCATCTGTTGGTCATATCGGGCATCTCAATGAACGGCTCATTCCTTCAGGTGTTGCCGCTCACGCAGCCTGCCACGAGGGTGATTTTATGAAATGTCCCACCATTTATTAAAGACGAGTTTCTTGTTAAAGAGCTGTCGCGTCACGGGAAGGTGGTTTTCCCTGTTAAAAAGATCTCGGGGTGTAAATCACCTTTGTTGAAGCATGTTGTCTCCCATCGGAGACAACTCTTCATGATCCTGAACAAACGTGACGAGGACCTGATGAGGAGGAACGAGACCGGCAGGAGAGTTTGGTGGAGGAGCAAAAATGTGGATAAAACATTTGATCCACAAAATAGTGGTTGTGTGGTAAGTGAGAGGAGCATGGTGTGTGGTGGTGGTGGACAACCCCTTCTCCACCATCGTAGCTGAGTTCATCTAGCTTCCATGACGTTCCTCCATCCTCAACCCATCAGAGTGTTTTCTCCCTTCAGTCTTCAGCACTCCCTATCGCCTGTTATTGGTCCGGCAGAAGACCACCATGTTGGGCCCGGTTCTGCCAGAGGTTTCTTCCCAAAGGGGAGTTTTTTCTCTGCACAGTCGCTTCAAGCTTGCTCATCATGGACAGTTCATGCAAACCTGTGTTTATCAAGTTGGACATCTATTTTAAACAGATCATCATATGGACTGAACAAACTTCTTCTATCTCCACTCCACCACCAGTTTCAGACCTAGGGGGGAACATCCCTGTTCTCATACATCTACTTATGCATATTAAAGTATAATTCAGCATTAATGTTCCTGCCGAGGTCTGAGCACCAAAGACTTAAATTATTGTGTCAATAAAATTCTTCTAATTGCCATTTCTTTGTGAGTTTTTCAGATTTAACTATTCTTATTGCCTTCACATTGCCAGACAGGACACTGTAAAAACAAAAACAAAAAAACAAACAAACATACAATTGTAGTTTTAGAGAAGCTTTAAGTTACTTTTGAACTGTTTTTAGACAAAGAAAGGGTGATTTTACTTGTCTAAGGCAGTGGTGGGCCATGGAAAAGTTCAAATTAAACAGCTCTTTTAACCAGAAGGCTCCTGGCATTGATGGTCTCATGGTGGAATTTTATAAAGCCTACTGGGACATCCTAGCAGAAGACCTGCTGGAGGTCTATAATTAAAGTTTGGCCGCTGGTTCACTCCTGCTTTCATGCCGCAGGGCAGTCATCACCCTCCTGCCCAAAAAAGGAAACCTGCAGCACGTTAAGAACTGGCGCCCTGTGTCTCTCCTTTGCACCAACTACAAGATCCTCTCCAAAGCCTTGGCAACTCAGCTCAGAGAAGCTATGGAGAAGGTCATTCACCAGGATCAGACCTACTGCGTCCCCGGCAGGTCCACGGTAGATAACATCTACCTAATTCGGGATGTTTTGGAGGTGTCCGGTTCATTGAGTCTAAGAACGTGCTTGATCGCATTAGATTAAGAAAACGCGTTTGAACGCATTGAACATGGCTTCCAGTGGAGAACAATGCAGAGGTTCGGGTTCAGCGCCGGTCTGATCGCCAAGATCCAGGTGATATGCAGCGGCATTGAGAGCGTGTTGGTTGCAGCACAGGCCGGAACGTCAGGCGCTGGAGAAGTATATTGGTGAATCCCTGGCTACAGGGTTGATTCGTCCTTCCTCTTCTCCTTTGGGCGCGGGGTTTTTCTTTGTGGGCAAAAAGGATGGATCTCTCCGTCCATGCATTGATTACAGAGGGTTAAACCAGATTACGGTTAAAAACAAGTATCCACTTCCTCTGTTATCATCTGCCTTAGAACCTGTCCAGGATGCAGTCATTTTCACTAAACTTGACCTCCGCAATGCTTACCACTTGGTCCGAATTCCCATGTCCACCTGACCTTTCACGTTTCCCAGATCAAACCTGTCCTTTCCAGTGAACTTTGCCCTCCGGCCGAAACCCCTCCACCTGCCCAGGATGATCAGGGTCACCGCATCCTCAGGATCATGGACTGTCGTCGGTGAGGTAAGGGCTATCAGTACCTTGTCCACAGAGAGGGCCGTGGTCCTGAGGAGCGGTCATGGGTTTCGGGGTCGGCCATCGATGATCCAGCTTTGTTGGATTCCTTTTGGGCCTCCCGTCCGTCGACGTCCTCCTCTGGGCTGCCAGGAGGCGACCGTTGAGGGAGAGGGGGGTTGTCAGGATTCTGTGTGTCTCTGTTCCGCTAACTCTGCCCTGTGAGTTTTTTTGAAACCCCTGTTTTTGGATCTGACTTTGTCTCCTGTCCCCTTCAGTTCGTTGTGTGTTTTGGATTTACTCACCCGTGTGGCTCCCTGCTCTGAAGACCAGTCTCCTGAATCCCTGCCCGCTCAGATTCTGTTTTGGTGATCTCCCCCTCAAAATCACTTGGTGGTACCAAGCTGGGCACGAGATTCCCCTTCCTGGATCCCCTGGTACTTCTGGACTCACCCTGGTTCTTCCAGCTGCTCCTTTCCGCCTCCGCTGCTGTGGGCTGCTCGAGCTCTCCACCTGGATCCAACTGCCAGGCCTTCCGTCACTCAGCCACCCACCATCAGTAAGCTCACGACCACAGAACTCCTTCCCCACTCATCTTTCCCGGACAGGACCTTTTACCATAGCAGTAAGCGTTGCAGCATCTGGAAGTTTCCCCTGGTTTGGCTTTTAGTAATCCTGTCACTTTTTCCTCCACAGCCCCTGACATTCCGACCTGGCTCTTCGTTTTGTATTAGATGCCTTTTCCTCGTTCCTGTCTGTCACTCACATTGTGGGTTAGACTTTGTTGAGCCTTTACTAAACATCTTAAAACTGTTCTTCCGTCTGCATCTGTCTGCATGTGAGCCAAACAACTTAAAACCATGACACACTGTAGCCACTAGATATGGTTTTGATGTCAGGAAAAGACTTGTATATAGCAACCCAATTTAATATAGAAGCAATCACTACCTGTCACTTTGACACTAAATATTGTCCCAGTAATAACTTTGAATACTGAAGAGTAATTGTATCCATTCTCAGTGACCTGGAGATCCAACAGATAATTTGGAAAGAGCTAATAGACTACATTCAATTTAATAACAATGATACAGTATCTCCATCTGTATTATGGAAGAGGACCATTTTTGTCCTAATTGAAAATATTGCAATTTCATCAAGTTTAAAAAGAGAGATAATTGCAGATCAATCAGAATTGTAAAACAAAATTAGAAACTTAGAGAAAAATACCAAATAGTTGAAACTAAAGACACACTGAAAGCAAAAGGTTGGAATGTTTTTTAAACCACTGCAATGTAGTGCTGGTTTTATGTTTAGGGTCCTTGTCTTGCTGGAAGGGTTAACCCCCACTGCAGTCTCACGGATTTTGCAGACTTCTTCAGCTTTGTTTCAAAATTACCCTGTATTTGGCTCCATCCATCTTCCCATACCAACTCTGACCATCTTTCTTGTCCCTGCAGAAGAGAACTTCTACATTGTTATTTGTGACCAACTGGTCACCAAGGTTTAACAGTTTTACCAAGGCATAACACCATGTAATTTAAATCCCATATTAAACAGGTTTCCAGGGTTTACCCTTTTGACTTCCGGAATATTGCCAAAATTAGAAATATTTTGTCCATATTTTGTTACTTCGCTCTCAGACTGCAGGTCTGCTGGTGGTTCCTAGAGTGTCTAAAAGTAGAATGGGAGGCAGATCCTTTAGCTATCAGGCTCCTCTCCTGTGGAACCAACTCCCAGTTTGTTCCGTGAGGCAGACACCCTGTCTACTTTTAAGACTAGGCTTAAAACTTTCCGTTTTTACACAGTTTCTAGTTAGAGTGGCTCATGTTACCCTGAGCTAGCTCTATAGTTATGCTGCTATAGGCTTAGGCTACTGGAGGACATCAGGGTCTAATTTTCTCACTCTGCTAAGTTCTACTACTGTTCTCCAATTTGTATTGTTGTTATTTCAGCTTTTTACTTTTTGTTCTCTGTCATTTTCTTTTTTTCATCGTAGGTACACCTGGTCTGAAGTTCTGTTAGATGAGACATCATCCAAGGGAGACAGATCATCCGCTTTTACCATATAACAGGGGTTCCCAAACTTTTTTAGCCGCGCACCCCCTTCCGTGTCGATGCACCCCTAATCTTCAAAAAAATAAATAAAAAGGCCCTCCAGGTGGATTCACGGACTAAACTCTGATGATCTACTATTGTGTGATGTCTCTATTTATTTCATGTACCAGCTTCTAAATCTGAGTCTGACTCACAATTAACGTCACAGAATACATACACAAATTAGTTTGATTTGGTTTGTGTCTGATGACGAGTGAGCCAAAGAGAGAACTGGTAGAGCGCCACAGAGTAACAAAAACAGAGCGCTCCATAAAGATTATTATTATTATCAGAGAAATAAAATGTTATTTTCTCATTGTTTCGGTTACCTTCAGCAGGTAAACACACCCAGGGCAGCACATCTCAGCTCCCCATAGCCTCACTTCCGGTTTCCCTGTTTGTGTCTGAAAATGCGCTAAAACCGCCCCTTTATAATGAACTGCACCTGTTTGATCCACAATGAAAAGTATAACAGCTCTATGCGTGAGTGTCAGGTTTAAACACCTAAAACATTCATTAAACAAACACAAGGAAGAGCGACACCAGAAGAGTTAATTTTCAAAACTTGCAAGGAGAGCTAAACGGAGATGCTTAATACAGATCTCCAAACTTGCTCTGAAGCAACTCTGTTGCCTCCTCTCTTTTTATTTCCAAAAAGAGATCCCTGGTTACATTTGTCAAGCTAAGGGGTAGGGAAAAGCAAAACAACTGTGACCTTCAAGATAATACCAAGCAGTTCACAGAGTACAGTTGTGCGTACCACTCGAGATGGCTGAATAGAGTTCATAAAAACACTTATCATCACAACATATTTCTCTGCTTTCTGCAGGCCTTCTGCAACGATGAGAGAGAGAGATCAGTCACATGAAATACACTTTCATATCTAAAACCTTAAAACTTCTTAGTAATAAAGAGTAAATATATATGATAAATGCAATGAACATAGTAAATAACATAAACATAAATTATGTAGAAAATAGTACCAATAATTCTATCAGCGAGCATAGTCAAAAAAATCGCGTCTACACCAATTTCCCCCCAGCAGCAGTGGAGGCTCCAGTGGTGTGGGCGTAACATGCACATCAGTGGTTGTCGCGGTTCAGATTCATGGCACCATGAGGAGCGCTGTTTGTAGACGCTGCGGGATCAATAGAGAGTCACTCAATTTTATCTCGTAAATACAACTTTCGGCCCGAATAAATTTTTCCTCTGCTGATGTAAATTACTTAAAGTCAGGAGAGAGAAAGAGACATTTTCTGATTCTCACTTGTTTTCTTCTCCTGTGTTATGCCAGAAAACTGTTTGAATATGATTATTATTATTAATTATAATTTGTTATTATAATTTTAATAATAGGTCATTCAAACTTAAATGGTAGCTATAACAAAATATGGTTCAAATGGTGGTGATCCCAGGGCTATAAGCTTGTAATTATTAATACCAATAATGCATTTATTAATTAGCTGTTATGAACTAATTTATGCTAGGACAAGGGGTTTGATCGGTTTATGACTGATGAGGTTTATCCACAGCAAGCGTTGATAACTCCATTATAACTGCAATTAGAGTTTAATCCTTACTTCCTTTACCACCAACCAATGATAATGTTTATGTATTAATCTCAAGTGTTAACTCAAAAAGAGGTAACTCTGTATTCTGAAAGACCATGCAACTCTGGATTGAAATAAACAATTATTATTCCACACGTTATTTATTGAACCAAAAGCAATTCCCTGTTACAGTAATTATTCTAATTCAACAACCTAGGAAACTCTACTCACTACTAAAATAGACATGGAAAATTATATGAAAATAAACAAAATAGATTAAAATGAGAGGCAGCAAATCTTAGTTCAACTCACAGTTGTTTAAAGATCACATTCAAGACGTCGGCACTGACGTAGCAGCATTGAAAGACAAAACAGCTTTGAGAATCCAGATGGACACTTCAATGTTTTCCAACAAGCTAGCTAACAGCTTAGCTACGGTGCTCCTTCCCAAGATGGCGACTATGACGACACATGACCTACAACCTTGTGTGATGTGCGAGGAGGAGGTCCTTATAGGCCCGTTTACACTACACTTTTTTAACCGAGCCGAGACCAGTCCGAGCTCAGTAACCAAGATAACTCTTGAGTGTAAACGGTCAGCAGACTGAACTGGACCGCGCTAAACATAACCGGACCGCGCTAAATGCAGACCAGTTCCCTAGTAGGTCTCGGCCTGTTTTTTTTTTCTGGCCCGGTTATCTGATAAAGAGCGCATTAGCAGACCGCGTCATCCTCTTACAGTCAGCTGACTGTCCGCAGTTTTTCCGCCGTGTCTGGCTGCACGTCCCGATTCACACTCCATTCAGACAAATTTCAGACATTCATAAAAATATAGTTTCCTTACTGTGCCACACGGTTTCCAGAGATGATTCTGCTTAGTAGTGTGATGAACCTCAGTGTCTGTTGTTGTTTCCTGCATCTGTAAATTCTTATTAGACGTTTGTTTGTCTTATCCACGTCCCAAAAGCCGACTCTGTCTAACCATAACATCCTGAATGTTACGGGCGCCGCCGTTTTGATTTGCTCGGTCCCGCCTTCAATCCCAGAGAGCAGTAGTACCGCTGATCGTCACTAGGAGGCGAGGAGCAACCAAGGAACCGGGATAGTGTAGTGTGTAAACGGTCTTCTCGGTTTGGTTAACTGATCCATGTTCAGACTGGTCTCGGCTCGGCTCGGTTAAAAAAGTATAGTGTAAACGGGCCTAATGACGTCTTTAGCACACATCTAGTGGGGTGTGCCTTGACTAGGGAGGTGGTCCTGAATGAGGAATTCAAAGAAAATGCTAGAAGAGGGGTGCACAAAGAGATTGAACTGATAAGGAGAAAGAAAAGAGAAAGGGAAAAGATGGAGAAATCGGCTCTCGGCGGAGCCACTTATAAAAAAAACAGCCAAAATCACTTACAAAATGCATGTACATACATCAGAGAGATCCAGCAGTTAAACAAAACTCTGTTTTGGAGTAATTAAGCATTAAACTGTATCCTAAATAGGTTTCTGCCCAGGCACAAAAATATCACCTTATGGGTGAAAAGAGAAATAAAAAGGAGAATCTTTTCTTTACTATGACGTTGCCTCAGCGGGTGTCCTGGTCTCAGTTCCGCGAATCTGGTCTCAGCTTCGGCGGTGCCGTCTTTCGATCAGCGAGGAAACGCGAGGAAGATCCCTTTGTCTCTCTGGGCTTTTCAGACGCTTTGTTCGGCCAAACGAAAGCGTGGTCACTTGATCACTGGGAGATAAGCGGCTGCCAGTCTTTGATCGAAGTGGATCAACGTACTTTTTAAAGTCGACCTCCTGCATCGGCAGGGATGAAGTTTGCTTCGAAAATCCTCGGTCCAGCGAGAAAAATCGAGCGTGGCACGTGGGGGAAATCCCAACGGGATTAAACAGCTGTGTGTCTTCCCAGTCTGGCGGGGCGCCAAGTAAGAAGAATGAACGCAGCGCGTCCATTGCTTAAAACCCCCCCTAGCAACGTTATCTCGTCGCTAGAGTTGGTGGCCATTTTGACCATGTAGCAGGATGAAGCCTCTCCTGAGATTGAGGACACCTGGTGTTCAATTAGCTTATGGGTGGAGAGCATAAAGGGAGTCTCCCTCACCTGGGTGCTTTATGCCTACACTTGGTCATGTTGTAGTGAGGACATTGTTTGGCTCACTCAAGGGAGAAGAATTCTACTAGTAAGTAATGTTTTCTCCTGCTGCGTTAGCTTTATAATTTTAGTGGCTGACTCAGATTGTTTGACCTTAGAAAGTGCCTGAAATCTCTTGTTTGGGACTGGGGTGTGGATGAAACGACCCCCCCCCCCCTCCCAGTGCAGTGTAATGACACCAAACTGGTAGGTACTCTATCACACTTACGCATCCTCATAGCACCACAATTGATAATTATTGATATAAATGTGTGTATATATATAGAAGGTATTTGCATGCTGATCCTCCTGCTGCGGGTCCAGAAGGGGCTCCTTGGTTGTGGCAGAATAATCCAGCTCGGGTAGGTGGCCTGACTCCCCTTTACTTTCTGCAGTTTCTGAAATCACTTCGTAACCTGTACTTTGATTGCAGAGATAAAGCTGCTGCAGCCTGCTGGAGACTCTGCTGCTTTGTTTTATTGTTACTGTCTTGCTTTATTTTTGTTGTTTTTGGTTATTTTGGGATTTGTTTCTGCTAAATTCTCAATTTGGGTTTCTTAGTTCTGTATTTTGGGTTAATATTTGTTTATTCTAACCATCCTGTTTTCTGTGTGCATCTGGCCTTGGGTTTCTTTGTTTAGGTTATCCAATTAAAGCTTGAATTATTTTTAATTATGTTTGAGGTTAAGAACAACCTCATTTTAGCCTTGGTGTATGTTTAAACTGTTACTATTGCCTTTTATTTTTGTTTTTTTTGCTTTATTAGTCCTACCCTCTCATTTCCAGGCTGAGAGCTGAAGGCGGTGGGGTGGGGGAAAGCCCTTTCTGAGGACTGGAGCTGTGTGTTGGGATAATTTGTTTTTTTTCCACGTATGCATGTCTGTTCACAAGTGAGTGGGGTGATTCGTTTGGATTGATTCATTTTCTTTTTCTTTAAGATCCAGCTCACTATAATTGGACTGCCCACCCCCTGCTGGTTAGCCTCAGTACTGTCCCCTTTCCTTCCCCGTGTTGTCCCTTGTATCCTAATTGTGTTTTAGCGTGGAATAATAAAATACATCTTGTTGTGGAATCGTCTTGTTCTCTTTGGGTAATGAACTTGTAGTGCCTTATTGGCGATCTATTTCCTTGGGGGCAATTCCCAAGGTGGCGTTATTGATATTTCCGGTTTCGAGGGGCCAAATATTAAAATCTCATAACCTCGTCTTGTCACAACCATGTTGCATGACGAAAGTTGGTGGCCATTTTGACCACATTGCATCATGGGAAATGTAGTCTGTCACGTCCAGAACTGGCGTAACACCTGGATCCGTTACAATTCTCTCCTCTGTTGCCTCCAATTCCTCTCTCTCTCTTCCTCTCCTCCTTCATCAAGCCTTGCCTTTGATATCTCACCTGCCAGACAGTTTTCCTGGTTTTAGCCAATTGAGCATGTTTGCGAGAATGATTGAAGCAGAGGCCACAAGCCAGGTGCGCATATACAGTACAAGATTTCATCTTCAAATGAAGCGTAGATTTCTTCTAAATAAATACATTTTGTGTGAATACTGTAATGTTCCGTTATGACACCCAAGCACCAGACCGAGGTCTTTATTTTAGGACGAACCAAATTGGACAGCTTTCACCCCACTAGTCCCCCGAACCACCACTCCTCCCCCCCGTAAGCCACACATTTCTTCTGGTATAAACCCAAAACAATCTAACTTAAAGAAACAGTAAGTGTGCAACAGCACTTAGCAATAAAGTCTTATACGAATCATTACGATACATTTTTATTTATTGATTAAATTTACAGTTTTTCATTTTAACTTTAAGGAAATGTTTATTTACACATCTTTATTGTATGGGGAAAAACACTGTTAGACCGCCATTACAGTTTTCATCTTAAACATGTGTGTAACGTTCTGTTGTGGTTCAGGTTATTTTCTTTCAGTTTAGCCACTTTTCGGTCTTAGGTTTATTAGTCTGTGTGCTCCTTTTATCATTTCCACCTGTTTTGGTTAATTAGTCCCGCCCTGCTCTCCTGTTCCGTTCGCCTATTTAAGCCCGCTTTAGTTTTCTGTTTGTTGCCAGGACGTCTCGTGTTATCCTCATGTGCAGTTCCCCGGTAAGAGTACTTTTCCCTTGACTGTTTTTGTTTAGCCTGCCTGTCCGTTTGCCTGTTTAACTTTCGGCTCGTCTGTTTTTGGAGTTTGCTTTGTTGTGCTGCCTGAAGCCAGTTCTTTGTCTCCTGGACCTTTTTGTTAATAAACCCCTTTTTTAAGCTTCAGCTCTGTGTCCGGCTAACATTTGGGTTCTCCATACACAATTCATTACATTACGTCCTGGCCAGACATGAACCCGAAGCCGACACGTTCTCTCCTTTCTGGAGGAGCTAAGCTCACTCAGACCGGCGCACCACTATCCTCCCACACTCTAAGCTGTTGTTCACTGGACTTACCCTGTCAGTCCGCCTCATCGCCGTTCATCCCGGATCCGGACCTTTTTCTGGAGGTCGACGCCGAGATGATCTGGGAGCTCCGTCCCGACTTATTCCCTGAGTCGGTCCCGTTTCCCCCTCCTGACGCGGAGGCGAATGAATCTTCGCTGGCGGTTCCGTCCCGTCGGGAGGAACCGGCATCCCCGCTAGGCCCGCCGTCTCGCCGCCGAAGGAAGAAGCGCTCGCCTGCCGGCCATCCATCCAGCATTGACGGCAGCCGCCCGACGAGCCAGTCCGGCCTCACCCGACTGCCGAATCCCTGGCTCGACCCACTTCCGGTCCAGCAGACAGGAGTTCCTCGCTTCCCAGAGTCGAGAGGCCCACAGCTCCCCCTGCCGGCGTCCGTGACTCGGAGTATTTTACACTGGAGAGTAAAATAAGAACTTTTGCCCCCATCATCAAACGTCTCAGGGAGGCTCTACTAATCCAATATTCAGAGGAGCTGGAGAAAAAATTAAAGGAGGTTGAGGGACATTATAGGTCAGCCCTCCAGGCTTTCTACTGCCGACCAAAACCTGTCTCCGAGGGTCTGGTCGATGCCTCGGCTCCTGAGTCTGTCACCGAGGGACCGGCCGACGCCTCGGCTCCTGAGTTTGTCACCGTGGTTCTGGCCGACGCCTCGGCGCCCGTCAAGCCTAACGAGGGGGTCCGGGAGGACCTGCCTCTGCACAAGTCATGAGAGGGGGTCCGGCAGGATCTGCCTTCGCCCAAGTCCGAGGAGGGGGGTCCGTCACCGACATGTGACGTGGGAACCCAGAGGGGTCCGTCACCGACCTGCAACGTGGGAACCCAGAGGGGTCCGTCACTGACGTGTGACGCGGGAACCCAGAGGGGTCCGTCACTGATGTGCGACGCGGGAACCCAGAGGGGACCGTCACTGATGTGCGACGTGGGAACCCAGAGGGGTCCGTCCCTGATGTGCGACGTGGGAACCCAGAGGGGTTCGTCGCTGACCTGTGAGGGGGGGACCCAGGGGGATCCTTCGCTCTTCGGGCACCCTGGGAATCAGAAGAGGATTCAGCAACCATGGTCCCTTGGAGACTTTGAGCCTCTCCGACTTGTTTGTAAGCCTAGACCCCTTATTACCCTCGTGGACAGCCAACTTTGGGAGAGACTCTATTGGATGTCGCTTTCCGAGACCCTCCAGAAGCTGGTCTTAAGACTTCTGGTTGCTAAGGGTCTGACTTTAGCTCCTGAAGCCTGTAGCCCGGGGCCTCCTGAAGCCTGTAGCCCGGGGCCTCCTGAAGCCTGTAGCCCGGGTCCTCCTGAAACCTGTAGCCCGGGTCCTCCTGAAAACCTGTAGCCCTGTGGCCTCTGTAGTCTGTAGCCCTGTGGCCTCTGTAGTCTGTAGTCCTGTGGCCTCTTTAGCAGCCTGTAGCCAGGCTCCCACCTTAGCAGCCTGTAACCCGGCTCCCACCTTAGCTGCCTGTAGCCAGGCTTCCCCTTCAGTCGCCTGTAGCCAGGCTTCCCCTTCAGTCGCCTGTAGCCAGGCTTCCCCTTCAGTCGCCTGTAGCCAGGCTCTTTCCTCAGTCGCCTGTAGCCAGGCTCTTTCCTCAGTCGCCTGTAGTCAGGCCCCCTCCTCAGTCGCCTGTAGCCAAGCGCCGCCGCCTGTAGCCAGTGACCAGGCGCCGCCGCCTGTAGCCAGTGACCAGGTGCCGCCGCCTGTAGCCAGTGACCAGGCGCCGCCGCCTGTAGCCAGTGACCAGGCGCCGCCGCCTGTAGCCAGTGACCAGGCACCGACGCCTGTAGCCAGTAACCAGGCGCCGCCTCCCCCAGCCGGTAGTCCGGCACTTTCCTCAGCCTGTAATCCGGCGCCTCCCCTAGTCTGTAGTGCGGCGCCCCCCTTGGTCGGTAGTGCAACTTCTCCCTTAGCCTGTAATCCGACGCTGCCCCTAGCCTGTAGTCCGGCGCCGCCCTTAGCCTCTAGTCCGACGCCGTCCTTACCCTGTAGTCTGGCGCCTTCCTCACCCAGTAGTCTGGCGCCTTCCGCGCCTTGTAGTCTGGCACCTTCCGCGCCTTGTAGTCTGGCGCCTTCCGCGACTTGTAGTCTGGCGCCTTCCACGCCTTGTAGTCTGGCGCCTTCCGCACCCTGTAGTCAGGCGCCTTCCGTACCCTGTAGTCCGCCGCCAGGTTCTATTCTCTCCCTCTTCAGGCACCGCCAATGGTCTCTGAGGGTCCTGCCGCGCCGCCGGCCCCCGAGATTCCTGCTCCGCCGCCGGCCTCCGGTTGCCCTGCTCCGCCGCCGGCCTCCTGTCGCCCAGTTCCGCCGACGGCCGCCGGAGAACCTGTCACGCCGGGGCCGTCCGTCGGAGAACCTGTCACGTCTGGGCCGTCTGCCGGGACGACCGCCGGAGAACCTGTCACATCTGGGACGTCCGCCGGGACGACCGCCGGAGAACCTGTCACGTCTGGACCGTCCGCCGGGACGACCGCCGGAGAACCTGTCACGTCTGGGCCGTCCGCCGGGACGTCCACCGGAGAACCTGTCACGCCGGGGCCGTCCTCCGGGAGATCCATCAGACTCTTGTTTTTTGCTGAAGGACGGTTTGTTATGATCCGCCCTTTGAGGGTTGTTTTCTGTTGAGGGACTTGTATTTTTGATATTGCTTTTCTTTTTCAGATTCTGACCCTCCAGCCTGTGGCCCCCTCCACCCGCCCGGTCGGACTTTCCTTTTGTTTTCTTTGTACTCTTAGAGACGGTTAAGGGCGTCTGGAATCCGCCCTTGAGGGAGGGGCTCTGTAACGTTCTGTTGTGGTTCAGGTTATTTTCTTTCAGTTTAGCCACTTTTCGGTCTTAGGTTTATTAGTCTGTGTGCTCCTTTTATCATTTCCACCTGTTTTGGTTAATTAGTCCCGCCCTGCTCTCCTGTTCCGTTCGCCTATTTAAGCCCGCTTTAGTTTTTCTGTTTGTTGCCAGGACGTCTCGTGTTATCCTCATGTGCAGTTCCCCGGTAAGAGTACTTTTCCCTTGACTGTTTTTGTTTAGCCTGCCTGTCCGTTTGCCCGTTTAACTTTCGGCTCGTCTGTTTTTGGAGTTTGCTTTGTTGTGCTGCCTGAAGCCAGTTCTTTTGTCTCCTGGACCTTTTTGTTAATAAACCCCTTTTTTAAGCTTCAGCTCTGTGTCCGGCTAACATTTGGGTTCTCCATACACAATTCATTACAATGTGCACGAATTGCCTCACTTTGGAAATCCCTACCATATAACATAGAAATTATTCCTGGATCACTGTGTGCTTCTGTGCTTTCTGTGTCTCTGCTCTGTCTTCTCTAACACCCAGTTGGTCGAGGCAGATGACCGTTTTAGAAAAAACCTCTAGCAGAACCAGATAAATGTCCTATCTTTGGTTTCCTTAGATAGGACATTTTTTGACCAATCTGTATGATTTGAATGAATTTCACTTTGCAAAGTGCCTTGAGATGACATGTATCATTACTTGGCACCATATACATAAAATTGAACATATTTGAATTTGAACTCTAAAGGCTAAAGTCAGTGTCATTCCTTCACTCAACTTCCTGTTGTGTCAGAAACACCTGAGTCTAAATGAGCTTCTCTGACTACATTCGAATAAACAAAGTTGAAACATTGTTTATAACGATGTTAATAAAAAAGTACAGTTGATTTGGATATCTGAGAGCTTTATAACAGAAAATAAGAGCTGTTGTGGTGATCCATGTTCCTAGTAAAATTCTGGCCTTTGGCTGTTACAGATAATTACGTGTTTCAGCCTGTCTGTCTGGGAATTTGTAATTAGCAGACTTCTGGGGAAGTCAGAAACTGACATGTTTAGTTTTTACCTCATGCCAGCCTCAAGTAACCCCACACCTGAATTAGGGGCGTGGAAACTCTGACACTGTTTGTGATTGTTTGGTCACTCCTCCCAGTTAAAGTTTCCTTCCTGAACCTGATCAGACCAGAAGAGCAACAAGCTCAGTCAGACTGTGGATTTACGGAAAGCACTTGACTTCTCCCAGTCATCATGCTTCGACAGTCCTGGTCCTTATTGGTGTTACTGCTGTTTGGGGTGAGTGCAAAGGAATTTTGTGTAGATACTTTTTAAAACAAAATGTCAGTTTTTGTCAAGTAGAAACTTACACCTTCAGTTTTTAGTGTCCGCACAGGGCGTGGTTCTGTCTCAGCGAAATTCCACACTCTGACACGCAGCAGTAATCTCATTCTACTAACTGAAAAAAACACACCAGACTCTAATTCATCACTTCTGTGTTTATTTCTTGATAAGTTGATTTGATGAATGATGGGACCTTTATCACTCGTAATTCTGAAAATGCTGGTTCGAGCTTCTTGAATTTGTAAAACATCTTTTTCAGTAACAGTCCTTGTTCTTTATCTTCAAATGACATTTTATAGGTTTACATTTAATCTAATATTTTTACTTGTTGCTGTTGCCTTTGAAGGAAACATATCATGCTTTGAATGCCTTCCTTTTCACATTAAAATCATTTAATTGTCATCTATATTCGGGGTTTTCAAATTCATTGAATGTGAGCCTCCCCTTGGAATAGGTCTTTACCTATTCAAGGGGAGTCCACATAAACAAGATAAACAAGATAATAAAAAGATAACCTGAATTTAACAGACATCCACATATTCCATATTCCGATTTACTTTTTTAGGCTAATTATACACAATTTAAACCTGTTGCTATTTTAACAACCATGTTCTCAAGCATTCTCAATGCGAACAATGAGGAAGCAATGTTCGATGCAGGGTTGTACAGAAGAAAGAAACAGCCGCAAGTCATCCTGCACTTGTAGGCCTAACCTAGTATTTGTTTTTGATCAGGGTGAGAGCAGAAAACCCACATTCACATAGGTAAGTGGAGGGGAAGGGGATCAGGACTCTCATGGCTTTGGCGGACACATGAGGAAACCCGCTCTCGACGCTCAACCAGAATCGCTTAATCAGCATTTCCACCAGTCTGTTTTAAGTCCACATTTGAGCTGAGCTCAACAAGAGCCTCCTCCTCTTGGATGCTCAGTTCATGGCGGACTGTGGTTGGGAAAGAGAAGGGGTTTCTGTCCCACTGGTTTCCTAGTGGCTCCTCTCCAAAATACTCTCCGAACTGATCACGCAGCCCGTTCAGATGCGCGCTGATGACCGGTTTCACAGAGTTGAGCGGGAGCACTGTCTTATATTTCTTCACACTTCCCCTGCAACTCTTTGGCGCCCCCCAGGGGAGGCGCGCCTCACCTGTTGAAAACCACTGCTCTAGATCAAGTAGAACTGCAATGGTTTGGTCTGAATTCCTTGTTTTGTTGCCCCACAGCCCCTGTTTTGCCCCCGGTTCTGAGGTGTGTCTGAGAGCATCACATTTTAGTGCTGTCTTTTTAAATATATGAGTTACTTCCCACCACTTCTAGGTCACAGAGCATTTCATCCCACCCTATTGGATAATTTTTGTAGTTTGCCTGGGATGGTGTAATGAATTGTGTGGGTTAATATAGCCAACAACATATCCACTTGTAGCTTTAGCGTCCTACGGCTTGGACTACAAAACAGCAGTGAAAAATTTTTATCAGCAGATCTGCAAAATTAGTAAATTGGTCCATGAGCTTGTTTTGCAGTTCTCGCATCAAATACTGTGACATAAAGAGAGAAAATTGAAACGGCTTGAAAATATAAACCAAACAAAATGTACAGCTGTCTATGCAGTACCTAAATTCTAATTTTCTGCATTCATAGACACTTCAAGTACACAGCAAAATGTATTTTTAAAAAAAGTGTGTTTTTGGATGATATGCCTTCTTAAAGGAATGTCCTAAAATATGTAAGAAGGTGGTGTTAGGTGGGCTTGGTCTCAGAATCAGAACAGACTCAGAGCAAAACATGATCCATTGTCATTCTAAGAAGAGCAAAACAAAATTAATGGGTCATGATAAAATGTGAAAAGTTCATCCTTCTAACTATATGCTTTTTTAATATTAGAATGTTAAGATCATGTTCCCACAGTCTAACAACATGTAACATTGCAATGTACCAATATAGTTAATATCAAATGGTAAAATGTCATGATGTATTCCATTTAGGATATTATATTTTAACATAAGAATATTTACAGTATAATTAGTGGAGGGGTAGAAAGCCCTCCATCCTGTGTGAACTGAATCAGAATGGTCTACCAGCATGATGACACAATCTATTATATTATGTTGTAAGAATTCCACTATGGAATGTTGTTTAGGGGATAATTTTAAGAAACGTTTATAAATATTCCCTAAAAGTACAAGCCCTTTTTCCACCAGCCCTGCTCGATTCCGTCCGCCATACTACACCCTGCCCCGCTTGGCTTTAATCAGCAATTAATTTCTTTTTCAATTGGCCTTGAAAAGCCTAGAAGTGTAATGAAACGAGAACTGGATCCAAGATTCAACACAACAGGTCAGTCAAACTTAAAGATTTATTCAGAGACTCGAACAGTCTGCTCCGGTTCTTGTGGCTCGCGCTCACTGGCCGGAAAACTCCTGAGGGCGAAGGCGCAGAGTTAGACTTGGTCACAAAATAAATGATAAGACTCTTGTGACGCACTGACCTTGTCGCCGGGAGAGCTTGGCAGAAACAGGCGAGCTGCGGTGAGACTTGAATCCTTCTATGAGGAGACCACAGCTGTTGAGCGGTTGATGAGTAAGTCGGTTTGACTTGGGGTTTTCTTGAGGCGTTTGTCACTAAGCAATCCAGGTCCAGTATCGGGGAATCCGGCCAACCGAGCAGAGAACACGGGGAAAATCCAAGAGGGGGGTCCAGGTCCAAATCCGAAATCCGGTTCACTAGGAGGCAGTCCAGGGGTAAGGGTTCCAGGAGACGGGGACCAGGCAGAAAGACACAGGCTAGGAGAATGCAGGCTCAAAAAACACTGGTAACGGGTCAGGGTCAAATACTAGGACAGGCAGGTAGAAAAACGCTGGAAAGTTACTTGCACGGGGCTCGAAAACGATCTGGCACTGGAGGCTGACTTGGACGGAACTTTATGCAGGTGGAGACAGGTGAAGCCAGTAGAAGCTGATTGCAGAGGGGTGGAGACTGGACAGGGGTGTGAATTGTGAGCAGAATCAGCTCCAGTGCCAGAATCATTACAGAGCCCCCCCCTCAAGGGCGGATTCCAGACGCCCTAGGATGGTCTGGGTGGGCTCTGTGGAAGTCCCTGATGAGGGCCCTGTCTAGGATGTGGCGCGAAGGAACCCACTGACGTTCCTCTGGGCCATACCCCCCCAATCGATAAGATATTGTGTGCCCCTGCCCCACTTACGGGACTTCAGGATCCTCTTCAACGTAGAGACAGGTGAAGCCAGTAGAAGCTGATTGCAGAGGGGTGGAGACTGGACAGGGGTGTGAATTGTGAGCAGAATCAGCTCCAGTGCCAGAATCATTACAAGAAGAGGGAAACGCCCTCTAGGAATGGCTTTAGCCTGCACCCCATGCCTTGTTTGCGACATTCATTTGTGTGTGTGTGTGTGTGTGTGTGTGTGAATCCTGATGAATCCAATCAATTTCTTCAACTTTTTGCTTCACTTCATCAGCTTCCTGTTAAATCAAGAATAAAATAAAAACTTCTCCTTCTCACATATATAAGTAATCAGATCTGATTACCCCGTATGTTCCTAACAGAGCATTCGCTCTCAGACTGCAGTTCTACTGGTGGTTCCTAGAGTCTTCGAAAAGTACAATGGGAGGCAGATCCTTTAGTTATCAGGCTCCTCACCCTGTCTACTTTTAAGACTAGGCTTAAAACGTTCCTTTTTGACAAAGCTTCTAGTCCAGTGGCTTAGGTTACCCTGAGGTCTCTCTGTAGTTATGCTGCTATAGGTTTAGGCTGCTGGAGGACATTCGGGTCTAATTTTCTTACACTGTTGAGTTCTCCTCCTACCTAATTTGCATTGTTTGTTGTTATTTAAACTTTTAACTATTTGTTCTCTGTCATTTTTTCTCTTCATAGAAGGTACACCTGGTCTGGAATTCTGTTAGCTGTAACATCATCCAGGGGGGATCATCCGCTATTACCAGATAACATGGATAGGATTCCTGGATCAATGTTTAGTTCTGTGCTATCTGTGTCTCTGCTTTGTCTTCTGTAACCCCCAGTGGGTCAAGGCAGATGAATGTTCATACTGAGCCTGGTTCTCCTGGAGGTTTTTTCTTCCCGTTAAAGGGGAGTTTTTCTTTCCACTGTCACTTCATGCATGCTGAGTATGAGGGATTGCTGCAAAGTCATCGACAGTGCAGACAACTGTCCACTGTGGCTCTACTCTCTACTCGGGTTTCCTTAGAAAGGAAACCTTTTGATCAATCTGTATGATTTGATTGAATTTGACTTTGCAAAGTGCTTTGAGATGACATGTGTTGGCGCTATTTAAATAAAATTTAACTGAACTGAATTTAATGTTGCCACTTATGAATGAAACAGGGCACTCTCTTTATTCATTTGTGTATTTATAAAATGCTTTTCCCACTGTAAAAAATATTTTTCTCAAATTTGACCGAAATATGGATTTTTATTGTGTTCCCAGGTTCAGGTTGCCATTGTGGTAAGAGCTCACTCTGGAAATAATCTGGTACGACACAAAAGAGAGTGGGTTCTTCCTCCAAAGCCTTTGACGGAAAATGTAGACTACACTCAAAAGGAATCTATTGCCAAGGTGAGTTATTCAGAACAATAGACATAGACATCTTGGATGTGGTGAAACATGGGAGACAGAGGCTATACCAGGTAAATTAGTTTCATTTTTGATGATTTGTTCAAATTACTATGGATGATTGACTGTAAAGTTAGTTAGAGCAGACACTACTGCAGTTGATTGGTCAGTGGCCCACTTTCAGCAGGGTCATGTCATGAACACAATCAGACCCAAATAACTGAAAAAAAGCTCAAAGGTTAGTATTAGCGTAATAGCGTAAGAGCTGGGAGTAAAGGCCAGGTACCAGCTGTGTTTCAGTTATTGGTGTGTGAGGCATTTATGTGCAGAAGCATCTTCAGTGTACCTCTCCTTTTCAATTAATCAAGTCTCCCTCTTTTTCAGATCCGATCAGACTATCAAACTGGGGGACAAACTATTATGTACTCCTTAGAGGGTCGAGGAGCAAACCAGTATCCTTTTCATGTGTTTGTGGTTGACCCTCGTACTGGTAACGTTCGGGTTACCAAAATTCTTGACAGGGAGGAGATTGACACCTACGAAGTAAGTTCTCAGCTTTATTTCCAAACACATGATTGCATAAAATGTGAACAAAATAATTGTTAGACATAGTACCAGAAAAGACAAGGCTCAACTCTTGTTCAGCTTTAATCAAGCTTTACCCACATTACATCCAAGAATATTCCCACATGACATACATTAACATTTGATATAGGATTGGTGTAAGAATTCCATTTTTATTTCACACCAGGGTAGTTTTATTTGAACTTAGATGACCTTAGCCTAGAGCATGTTATAATTTTAATGTAGATACAGAGACCCTGATTTACTGGTGCTTCGAGGCAACATTAGCCCCTTTCCATTAGAAGCCCCAGGATTTAAAGCCCAAGGCTTTGGTTTCTCAGAATGAACCAAAGTCTGGGGCTTTTGTGTTGTTCCATTTGCAATGGACCATTTATGTTACATAGCTCAAGGCAGGGATTCCCAAATTGTGGAGAGCACATCCGTGATGGTGAAAAATGTAATGACGGTATGATAATTGCACAATTACAGTGTTTTTCCCCACACAATAAATAGGCGTAAATAAACATTTCCTCTATAAAAATTCAAATCAAAAATTGTAAATATAATAAATAAAATTGTATTCATATGAAAAATTTATTTATTTAGGTCTTCTTCTGTGCTTCATTTTAAGATGAAATATAGAAGTTATACATTGTACTGTATATGCACACCTAGCTTGTAGCTGCTACTTCATTCATTCTCACAAATACGCTCAATTTGCCGACATCAGGCAAACTGTCGGGTGAAGGCTGGTTTTCAGGACAGAAGTTTTAGGCAGATTTTCGCCCCCATATACCCTGCCAGTTGCTTTAATGCTATAAATTTCCCTGTGGTGGAATAAATAAAGGATTATGTCATGTTATCTTAGCTAACACTTTCTAATGGGATAAATGTACTGGGTTCTTTCAAGGTCTTAATTACACTTTCTGAGTGGGCTCCAATAACATATGACATATAATATCTACTTTGAACATGTGGTGTAACTGCTGGTGAAGATGACCACTCTTATCTAACCGGAAGTTCTCTGGAGGACTGAAATGCCTCAGTCAGTGATGTCAGTCTGTGGGTCGAGACTCAAGGGTCTGTCAGGGCCAGGAAATTAGTGAAGTTTTGGCTCCTCGCTGCGTTTCTGCAGCTTGACTTTTTCTTGCTCATGGTTTTTAATGTGCTTATATAAATTAGTTGTTTCCACTGCATTTTACTGCCTTTTTACAAACTATACAGCTTGCTGTTACTTTATCTAAAATATTAAATTATATTTAATTAAAATATAGCCAAACGGCACTTCTTTTCCTCTCCTCCATGTTTTGCTGCTCCGGCAGTCTCTCTCTCCGAGTCCGAGGAGCAGCAGCGCGGTTGTTTGTTTGTCGAGTGGAGAGAGAGCTGAGTGGGCGGGCCAGGCTGAGCCTGCGTGCTGATTGGCTGGCACGCCGAACCACATAACAGTGCAAGACGGTGACGAGAGGAAAGGAGCAGCAAAGTGCCCTGACAAACAGGGAGACTTTGGTGAATCTGCTGCAGTCAGTGCGAGCGGGAGAGAATAAAAAGTATTGATCTTTTTAAACGAGCATTGTTCAATGTCAATACCAGCGTTGGTATCAATAGTATCAATACTAGGATTGAGCTGCACACCTCTAGTGTGTGGTGTGTTGTGCTTGCGGTCTGACCGGACATCACACACTGTATGAACAACAAAACTGTTTTATCTAGGATTTTTTTTATCGTTACGTGTGGTGTCCCTCAGGCTTCGAAAATGGGCAGACTGTTTTTAAATCCTGCCATGTGAACCCGCATTATAGTGAAAGTTATTGAAGAACGAGTAGAGGAACCAAGAAAGAGTGAGGAATCAGAGGCAACAGAGGAAAGAATTGCATTGGATCCGGGAGAAACAATAACATTGTTCACGTCAGTGGAGGGAAATTGAATTCAGGCCTAATTCGGTCTGTTTATCTGTATCGATTGCGCAGCACCTACAAACAACGGTGCTTTGACTCTGAACCAGCGACAAGCACAGATGTGCATATTATGGCCACACCGCTGCCGCCACCGCTGCTGCTGGTGGGAAATTTGGTGTTAGAAGCCATTTCTTGACTAAGCTTACGCATAGAACTGTAATTCTGCCCGCTCGCATACAGGGCGGGCACAGCTTGCTCTTCAGGTGTCCAAGGGCCACCAATACCTGCCCGTGCTGCAGACCCTGGGTGAAGTTCATTTTCAACATTCAGTTTTAGTGCGTATTCAGACAGGAACAGGGAAACCGGCAACCGGTGGTGGGATGTGAGGGGAGCTGAAGTGTGTTGCTGTTAATGTACAGGTTTGTGTACCAAGAACTCCCTAATCAAGACTTTGGTGAGCCCATGGGTCAGTGCTGTGCATCACCAGTTAGCTGTTTGGAAGTACTAGTTTACAATTGTCTTTTATAGTTGTTTTTTTATTGTGTGTCTCGTATCAATCAATCAATCAGTCTCATTTCATTACAATATTTTTTTTAAGTTTGTGAGGGAGTCTGTGTTTTTTTCTCATTTGGACATTTAGAACTAGTAACTTTTTTCAGTTTGCATTGTGTATGTTTTATGAATATGACAAAGATAACACTATGATTCATCTTTTTTAGCTCAAAGGTATTGCTAGATACCCAAATGGCACTGAAGCAGAGAAAGCCATTGACCTACGTATTAAAGTTGTAGATCAGAATGACAATGCTCCAAACTTTGGTTCATCTGTACTGAAAGCTACGGTGGATGAGTGCAGTCCTACAGGTCAGTGGTGCAATTATAAAAACTCATAAAACAATTTAAGGTAAATTGGAACAGTTTAAAATTATACTGATTTCACAGAGTATCACAAACTTCATCTGTTCAAATGCTCGAACACACAAAGTGATCCACAATTAAATTGCTGCCCTAAATCCATTTTAAGCATGTTATTATTACACTCAGATTAACACTCTGGAGGGTTACACTCTTAATTGATGTTTTAAAAATGTTTCTTTTAAACTCAACATCATCTAATGTTAAACATTTTGACTTTGGTGTTAAATATTACAGATTACAGATTACAGATTGTTAATGGCACATCATTACTTTTATCTAAATCTGTTTTTTACAGGGACTACAGTTATGATAGTCAATGCTACCGATGCGGATGAAGAAAACACAAAGAATTCTAAGATTGCCTACTCCATTATAAGCCAGAAACCCAATGCCTATTTTGACATGAGTACGGATGGCTTTCTCGTTGTCAAGAGTGCTATGTTGGACAGAGAGGTACTAACTCCACCACCTACTGTTTTTCCTGTTATTTTGCTGTTTTGTTGTTGTGGACATAACTTTAGCAGATGAATTGAACTTGTCAAGAATCAAGAATCTTTTATTGTCACTGCGTGTTACCATGGTGAAATTTGTTTCTAGGACATACTCTGGCTTAGGGAACACACAATAAACATTATGCAATAAATAAACAATGTGTACAGCTTTTTAAAAAAAGAGATTAAAGCATGCAAAACAAAACAGTCTTTAGGGTCTTTTAGGACTCGTACCGAGTTCCGGAAGTCAGTCCTATCTAAATATGAAACTGTGCAATGAACATTCCAGATAGTTATTTTTCAATATTCTTAAACCTTAATATACAGAACTGTGCACAAGACTATGCAATGGAACATCCTGATAGTGAATTAGCAATATTCTTAAATCTTAATATATGCCGAGAAAGACCCCTGCTAGCTGGTCAGCACATGATTTATGCATCTGACCTGTCACCATGTTTGGACCTTGTTGCACAAGAGTAGAAGTTACACAAAAAAATCTTCTGGTGAAAATGTATCAGTTTGGTTATGTTTGTGCTGCTCATTTGTTCAACAATGACATGTTTTTTTCTTACAACAGCACAGTTTGAAAACGGGTTCCAGAGTGTAATGGTTCAAAAACGTCCTGTTGTCATGTAAACAGGAAAAGAATCCCTGACTCATGCAGTGTGAAAGATCAGGAGAAATCAATGCACAGGCAAAACATTGCAGCTGCTAACCATTTTAAAAACCACAGAAGAAGAAAAATGTTGATTAGCAGAGTGCTGTTTTGGCTGCTGTTTCCTATGACCATAACCACAGCTGGGCACGAATATAATTCAAAGTTATCTTAAGCAACAGTTGAACCTCATTATCTGTCCATAGGAAAAACTTTCTCCACAATCTCAAAGGTTTATTAGTCGCAGCAGCTTTTAAGCAGTACACATGCACTATTCTCTCAAATCTCATGCCTTGACTGTGAGACACACGCATTTTCCGGAATGGGCTGTGAGTCATCCGTTACTGCACTTTCCATTGAGAGCTCAGTCTAAGCAACACCTTCTGCTAAGTGGTTTCAGACTTTTTCACAGCTTGGTTGGCATCTGTAGCTCCTACCGCTCTGCTAGCATCAGCAGAGTAAACCCAGAATAGACAGCAGAGTAACAAGCCCCCCCTCCCCCCAAATAAAACAATATAAAATAAAAATCTTTCAATTAAATAATAATATAATGGGTTAGATTCACTTCGGCATGTGTTGATGTACCCCTGGCCTTAACTCATCTGCTTCCGATCAGTGCATGTATGTTTGTGAATGTGGCTATATTTTAGAGGGCTTTGAGTAATTAGCATAGCTCTCAACTCTCACGCATTGACCGTGTGACACACGCATTTCACTAACTCCACACGCTCACACGCAACACATGGCATTTCACACGCAAACATGGCATTTCTCACGCATAAAAATCACAAAGCCCATCTGGGCTGCGGACGACAAAACTCCGCCTTCTGCTGAGCTGTTTCGGCTTCTTTCACAACTTGTGGCCATCAGTAATTCCTGCTGCAGTTCATGTTAACAGAGCAGCAGGAAGAGTGATCAGAGTTATGAATAATTTTAGTCTTAACAGTGGTGAAAGTGAGCCGGTAAGGTCCTGTACTGCGTACACAGGAGGAGGGGGGGGGGGGGCGGAGCTGCTGCGAGATGACCAGTTCATTCAGAACCAGTCATGGCTGCACGCTGGATCATAAAACAGTTCTGCTAACCAGATGCAGTTTAAAACGCCACTTGGTCAGTTTATAAGTTTATTTTTTATTAATTCTGCATTTTTTAACTACATGCACCGTATTTCTGTGCCTCCGCGCTTGCTCCTCTCCCTCCCCTCCTTTCCCTCGGAGCAGGTGCTTTCTGGGCGTCAGTGCGCCCAGAGCGCACTGACGAGAGCAATAGAGATTTGTCTGGTCAGCGCGGCGACTGACTGAGAAACCTGTCGCTGTGAAAGGTGATGAGAATGTTATAAACTGTAACAGTCTAGAAGTGCATTGAGCTGAAAGGAGGGAGACATCAGCAGCTGGATCGTGCGTAAAGACGCAGCGGGAACCTCTGTGTGCTTCAGTGTTGCTGCTGAGGGGATCATAAAGGCTTGATGAAACTCAGCCTGATTCACCAATCAGGTTATAGATTTACAATGATAAACAACCCATAGATGAATGTGTAACAGTATAATAACTCGGTCAATAATTAAAATCTACTTAATTTTATTCAGTATTATTTGAACAATTGTGTATTATTTATGTTTTAATCTATTAACTGAACAATAAAGTATTAATATGTCTCTTTCTCTTTTTAACAAAAGTAATACATGTCTACTTCATTGTCTGGTGGGATAAAAATGAGATGGAGTTGACTCCACCGGCTTTTCCAGGGTCCGGTTAGCCCCGCCCCAAACAAGCCCCGCCCCCAAATTAGCATAATCTCACTCCTAACTTTTGATAAAAGTTGAGAGGTCTGGTAATTAGTGTGACTAGATGATTTACCATTTACTATCTTGAGACTTACTTACTCGGGTCTAAGGAAAATATCAAACTGAGGTAAGACAGCATTCAGTTTCTATGTTTCTCAGCTATGGGACAATCTCCCTAAAAACCTGAGATGTGCAGAAACTGTTGGCTCTTTTAAATTAGGACTGAAAACATTTTATTAACAGCAGCTTTTGTTTAGAGTGTCTCACTAATGAACAGTTTGCTCGTTCACTGATGGGAGATTGAATTCATGATTCACGATTTGCATTTTAAATCTTTTTCTTTCTATGCAACAATTTTAGGTGTCTTTCAAAGCTCAGGTTTTCTTTGACTTCCTTTCAAGGACTCTGGATTGCATTGTGAATGAATGGTGCCACAGAAATAAACTTTCCTTGCCTTTGTTAGGCTCACAATCATAAAAGTAATTTTTCTTTCAGAAAGAAGACACATACTTTCTAACTGTGATGGCAAAAGATTTATATGGTGAAGAAGGGGGACTCACTGCAACTGCCACTGTTACTATAACACTTAATGATGTGAATGACAATCCTCCAACTTTGGAAAAATCGGAAGTAAGTGTTTCATGTTTTTATTCTGATACATATCGTATTAGAACATGTTGCTATTGGGGTTTTCAGTTGTCATGGTTGTTGTGGATTGGACAGCAATGTTGATGTTACTGTTTCTATGCACTCAAGTAACAAAATCCTGGACTTCCATGTTTTCCCCTTTAACCTGAAGGCAGCTTTTAGGTGATAGGTTGCTTATTAGCTATAAGTGTAATAGCGTACCGCGCAGGTGACGTCACCGTCTCAAGAGCAACGCCCCTTTTGCCGCTTAGGTAGGACATACAGGTAGAGAACGCCCGTAGCAACCAGTTATTACACGCGCAACAGAACCAGCGATATGACCGACTTTGCAACCGTTAAACTTTTGCAAGACGATGTCCCAGGTGCACGGATTACTGGCCGCACTGTTGAAGAACACACCAACCTTCAGCTCAAACGATGGCTTAAGTGTCGAGGGCTTAAAAAGACCAGAAAACGGGCCGAGTTGATCGAACGGTAAGCTTTGTTTTTTTTCCTGCGCTGCGTTCATGGCGTCGTCTGCTGTTTTTTTTGTTTGTAATCACCGTCCAGGAATCGGTATATGTTTAATGTTTGTCTTATTTGAAATGTTTTTGAGTAAGCTATCCTGGTAGCAGGGTATCATGTTAGCGCCTGCTACCATGATAGCATATATGCTATCATGGTAGCAGGCGCTTCATTATTAACATGTCGGCCACCAAAATACTCTTACCTGTTCACTACTTGATGTCGCTGGAATTGGGTCAGGATGTTCTTCGGTTGGGCCCTTTCCTCCAACAAAATGCTTGCTACATATGTAGGCCGACCGCACCGGTCCCAGCGCACACATTTCTCCTTGGCAGTCTTGAAGAAAACATCCTTCATATGCGGCCGATCAGCGTACCTCGAGTCGCTGTTGCACGTTCCATAGCAACAATGTTTAAAAACCATGGTCTTAAATTTGGAAAAAGCAGTCGTTTACCGAGTAAAACCTAGGCTAACGCACGTCTCTTTTACAGCGACACAGCGACGGACTATGCAAGCTTGCCCTACTGCGTACCACGTGATGTGACGTCATTGTGATGTTACGTTTCTAAAAATAGCTCGCTCGCGGTACGCTATTGCAAACACTTGAGTCTATGACCAATTAGTTGAATTGAATTGAATTGAATACAGGTTCAGAAACCCTCAACTGGTCGCATAGTCAAGTTAAAGACTTTGTGATAAACAAATGTTCTAGACAAATATACATTATTGTAATGAAGCCTTTTACCATCATGTTTTACTGTCTTCTTTTGCAGTATGAGGGTGTCATTGAGGAGAACACAGCTGGTGTTGAGGTGATGAGGATCAAAGCACAAGATCTGGACGAGAGGGCGACGGACAACTGGGAAGCTGTTTATGAGATTGTCAAAGGCAATGAGGCTGGATATTTCAGCATAAAAAATGATCCCTTAACGAATGAGGCAATCCTAATGCTTGATAAGGTACTATTTTCCTCACTGAGGATATACAGTTTAGCCCCAAAATGATTCACAACACTGGCAGATTTTGGTTTAAATTAATATTTTAATTTAACCAAGGTGTTTCTCCTAACTAGAAGTGATGTTAATGTTTTAAAGAAACCCAGCTAAAGTCCAGACATATAATTTAATAAAGAATCTGTAGATGGACCTAAATGTCTTTTCCACACGTTTCAGGGACTAGACATGGAAACCGGATACATTTTCATGCCGTTTGGCCTTTCATCCACACGTTAATGCTATTTTACATCTCTGAAAATGTATGATTCTGAAATTCCGGCCAAAGTGCCTATTTCTTAAAAACTGTTTTTTTAGACTGCGTTTCTATATGACAAGACAAAATTGTTGTGGTGTTGCTCTATTACAGGGGTCAGCAACCCAAATTGTTTGAAGAGCCATATTGGACCAAAAAGACAAAAAACAGATCTGTCTGGAGCCGCAAAAAGTGAAAAGTCTGATATAAGCCTTATTATAAAGGCAACATGGGCTGTGTCTAAATTAGCTATGTTAGCCTCCTATCAAATGGCTAAGTAGGCTACAAATACATAATGAGCATTCATGTTTAATTTTTATTTTCCCTGCAGCACATCCTGGAGAGAATAAAGCACCACTTGACTATACTGCTATAACTGCCATAACAATATTAACATATTATATTTCATTGCGTTGATGAATAATGAAGAAATTAGTTTTTTATGTTATTTTTATTTTGAGGATTCGAAAAAACATCAATGGAACATGCACAATAGGCCTCCTACAACTTCAGACCTCCCCATGGAAATACAGTGCAGTTATCTTTAATGCTCACTAACACAACAACCCCCCCCCCCTTTATTTAGGCAACAAAGTGCAATAAAACAACAGCCCTTTAAAAAGGTAACGTATATAGAATAAAACAATAGAGTTTTAGCTTAATTTCTGTGCATTATGCTCTTCTCTTTGGTTTTGTGCAAATTATGAACTGTCAGGGAGCAACTTTTTTCCAATTGGATCAGTTGCTACACATAGCAGTGATCTCAAAACACCAATGTTCCCACGTCTTCACTTGCAAATTAGTAAGTTATATCCAATAGAAAATATAAACCATTGCACTCTGGTCCAAGAGGTCACGTGATTCAAGTTTTGCTGCTCAGCCAATCAGATTGCTGTATTGTCAGCCGTGCAAGTTCAACAGTTCATCATGGCTGCGCCCATGAGATGTTGTATCTGCTTCCAGACGAAATAGCCCAGTCCACCATTTTCAAACACATCTGTCCCTTGTGGGGTCCTGAGGGGTGCCGGTGCCGATATCTAGCTGTCAATGGGCAAGAGGCAGGGTACACCCTGGACAGGTCGCCAGCATTGTTCCTCCTAATTTTTCATGTGTCTGAGCAAACACACAAACTCCCTGAGCGTTCACTTGACCCCCGTGAGCAACATCACACGAGCACACTGAGGGTACATTACAGCTGTCCAAAACCTGAGGTTATATCAAGCTACATGGTTTAATAAAATAATCAAGTTACAGCAATAATTTATTTTAGGTTATTTAGTTTAGATAAAACCGATTTTGAAAAGTTGTTCCATAGTCAGAGACCCACAAAATTAATAACAGTACTTTACAGAATTAAAGCAATAATTTATTCTGTGTCAAATTTTGGCACTTCCATTTCTACTTTTCTATTAATATATTTTAGTTTTCATTCACCTATCCCCCCCGCCCCAACGCTGTTAGGTCTGCTGCACATTTCTTGACTTAAGTATCACTACCTTTACTTCAGCTGGAAATATACATATAGTCTATATGATTCATATTAAGTGAGTTTGGCACATATTAAACACTTACAAGACAATGTCAACTCATTTAGAAGGATGGGTGACCAACGCTTGCAAAAAGATGAACATATAAGTTATTCAATAACTCACACCATCCCAATATTAATTGCATATGTTTAACATAGCCAATTAATGATTTAGTTGAGTATGTTTAAACATAGGAAAACTTAGAACTTTACCATACCTGATTAAACTTCATCAAGATTGGCTGTCATGTCCTTTCAATGCTTTTTGTAATTAATGCGCCCTCCCCACTTCCCTTTTGTGTTGAATTAGTGAATTGTGAGAAAAAACCTTTAATTCTACATCAAATAACTCTCATATCAAGCCAACTCGCTTTTTCAGCAGCAACAGCATTATTTCCTATGGTTAAATATTCTCCATATGCCTTCATTAAAATTTTGTAATTCCACTCATGCGCACTTTGAGGCTTATTCCCTGTCGTTGTCATGGTGAAGCACGTTATCTGTGTTCCATTGATCAGGGCTTCTTTCATGTTGGTGCTCGCGTTGAAGTCATGGTTGGTTGAACACTGAGTTTAGTTATCTGGCTGATATCACCTGTTCTAAAACCGAAAACCTAAATATGACAGAGGGAGGAAGAACTACTCAGAGCAGCAGCTTTCTACTTAGGGTAGATTTTTTTCTGAAACAGGCCAAGAACAAAGACGCACACTGCAACCTGCCCAACTATGAAGGCGTCTGCCCCACCCATCCCGTGGTGTGCTCCGATCAGCACCTGGCGCTCACAGAGCGGGCCGCGGAACACCGTCTCAACAGAGTTGCAAAATAGAACAACTTGGTTTATTATTATTTTGTTTACAGTTCAGCTTGGATTTTATTTTCTGCGCAGCATAGATTTGCTGTGCGCGCTGAAGCCAGATGCTGTGCGCAATGGCACACGCGTGCAACTTAGAGGGAACACTGGTCGCCAGTCCATCGCAGGGCAGAAATAGCCGCCTTTTGCCGAATTTACTATATCGCCAATGAAAGCAAAATATTTGGTTCAACAACTCTGTTCTCCTCAGCTATCTTTCTCTTTTTCCTTTTGGCATCAAACACCTACCGGTATTTTTACAACTGCGACCCGTCTGGTGCTACGCCGGGCTGCAAGAAACGAGTCCCGCAGCTTATGACGCAAATCTCCATTGACAGATATTTTGAAATGTAATATGTATTCTACACATTTTACATACTTGGAAAACATTGAGAATGTTTCTCTCGGGGTTTCCCTGCTACAGAAATCACAATAAAATGTAAAATATATTTTCCCTCTCATCTTTTTCCATTTTCATACATTTCTAAAAAAGCTCCAGGGAGCCACAAGGGGGGCGCTAAAGAGCCGCAAGCCGCGGGTTGCCGACCCCCGCTCTATTACAATAGTTGAAAATAAGCAGCCTTGTCACTACCCGATCCGTACAGGAAGCACGATCCGTACAATCAGCTCATTTGCGCGTGCGCAAACAGAATAACTTCCGGGTCGCCAAAAAATAATGTAATTATGGTACTGAAAAACCTTTATTTATATCCTTAAATCATTAAAGAATACTGAACTGCATCGTAAAGTCAATATTTAAGACTTTTCTGGAAGAAATGGATGCTTTTTAAATTCTATCTATTGTATTGCTTGACGTCATCATCAGACATGCTAAGAGCAGTCCGTTATTGCGTAACGTTTATCCGTATTGTCTGAATGCACTCTGTATTCTCAATCTGTAAGCCATAATCATCAAAATGACAAGAAATACAAGCTAGACATATTTTGCTCTGTTTATTGAATCGCTACAAAATAACTTTCACTTTCTGAAATGATAGACAAAAAATATTGCACTTTATTAAATATTAAATTTGTTTAGATTTACCTGTAGACACAAATTTACCTCACGCTTATGTAGGATTTTTTATGTTGCCTAAAGTCTGATAGTTCACTTTAATGGGGCCATGGTGATCTAGTGGTTAGAGAGCAGGCCATTGACTCTTTCTAGGTTTGAATTCCATAAACTGCTACTCTGAGTCCCTTAGCAAGACCCTTAGCCCCATAACGTTCCCAGGGTGCTTGACACTGCATCCTAAGGTTAAATGCTGAGAATGAATTTCATATTTTATTGTATGTTTGCCAAGACAAAGAATTGTTGTTGTTGTGTTGTTGATGTTCATTTCTCATCTGCCAATCCCATTTAAAATACAAAAGTCCAATTTAACATAAAGCACTAAACTTAGTTGTCTTTAACATCTAACTTTAACAATACTAAAAGCAAGAAGACAAAAAGCAGGATTTTCCTATTTGCCACATTAAAAGAGAAGGGATTGGCGTTAATGATTTACAAACAAACAAAAAGTGTAGTGTAAATAAATTTTTACTCAGTTTGGCCTTTCTTGCATAATCTTGCTTAACACCTTGGAGTTAACTGGACTTTAAATCAACAATATGACACTAACATGTCATTGGGACAAAATGTACTAATGTCTTCCAGTGATCAAACTCACCAAAACTCCTTTGTAATGTTTCATACAAACTGTTTTTTCTAGCCAGCTGGGACTCATATCCAAATTTTTCTTTTAAAACCAAAAATCTACTTTCACAAGAAAAACATTCAATTAGAAACTATTGTTACCACATACTCTGAAAGTGCAAAGTATAGTATTTTAGGCCTTCATAAATGGTCGGTGCCTTGCTACTCTCAAGTTTTTCTTTTACATTGCAATAAAAAAGGCCTTTAAAACTAGGAAGTAAGGAAAAGGTCATTGGAGAGGAACACTTTGACTAGGACCATACACAAATAAAAAAATCACTTAGATTTTAGATCTTTTGTTGGGAAATTTTTAGATTATCAATACTGTGTACAAAGAGGAAATGAGTTCATCTCTACATGCAGGTAAATCACAAAATGTAAATACTCCACACATCATTCTGTTTAAGCCAAAACTTTGTTCCTTTGTATTTTTTTCAGGCTGTGGACTATGAGGATGTAAAAAACCTGGAGCTAGGGCTAGCTGTAAAGAACAAGGCTCCTCTGTTTGCTGGATCTGGTGCCAATGGTGGAGCTAATATAGGTTTTGGAGGTGGGGCTGGTGGTGCCAGTGGTGCCAGCGGTGCCAGCGGTGCCAGCGGTGGCAGTGGCACCGGTGGTGCCACTGGTGCCACTGGTGCCACTGGTGCCAGTGGTGCCAGCGGTGCTAGTGGAACAACATTTAAAACCTATCCAATCAAAATCAATGTAAAGAACCAGCCAGAAGGACCACATTTTGATCCAGCGGTCAAAGCTATTCCCGTCACAGAAGGAGGCCAATCTTTCACCATGAATCAAGTGATTGCAAGTTATCCTGCAACAGATAAAGACACTGGGAAACCAGCGGAGAATGTAAAGTAAGTGTAAACTCAAAGTTTGTAAAAAAGAAAATAACTGTAGCTTTATTTGTCATTGAATTATCTAATTATCTTTGTATTTGATGTGTAGATATGTAAAAGGATCTGACCCCGAAAACTGGTTTACCATTGACCCTAAGACAGCTGAGATCAAACTGATCAAGAAGCCCGACAGGGAGTCTACAGCACTGGTCAATGGGACATATTTTGCTAAAATACTCTGCATCACAGAAGGTACAGTTTTATAATTAAAGGTTTAATATATCAGGAGACAATAGAAAAAAAAGATGATATGGTTGTATATATTCATACTTTCCTTCCTGTTCTCTGAATGCAATTCAATTCAGTTTTTTTATTTAGCACCAATTCACAGCGCACCATCTCCAAGCACTTTACAAAGTAAAATTTAATCAAATCATACAGACAGATTGGTCATAAAGTTTCCCATCTAAGAAAACTCAGCGGATTTCATCGAGCAGTGCCTGCCCGAGCCTCTTGGGGGCCCTAAGCAGAATTTGATTTGGGGGCCCTCCTCCCACCATGCAGAATCACCTATGCTAGAAAATGATTGTTACAAATGTCACGCTATAATGTCCTAGGGAATATTATAATAATAATCAAATTGTTTTTATTGATTTTTCATATTGAAACAAAAGACATCCCATTCAAAACATACAGAACAATAGAGTAGGACTCAAAATTTACATCACAAAAACAGCTCAAAAAAACACAGACAAACTAACGACAAGACAGATCCTACTACCATACACACCACCCGTGTTCCAGTTAAAACTAGATACATATAATTATTATCATTGTGGTTGTTATTGCCATTCAAACCTGAGGGGGTGGCGAAAAAGGGGGGGGGGGGTGGCGAGGCTGCTAGTTATGCTGAAGCAGATGAAAATTCAGATTCAAAATAGGAAATAAAAGGTTGCCAGACCTTGAAATATCTCTTAGTGTTGCCCTGTAAAGTAAATCTAAGATGTTCCAACTTTAGGTGTGCCATCACCTCCTCTACCCATTTTTTGTGAGTTGGCGGTGCTGCCTTTATCCAATTAAATAAAATCAATCTCCTGGCCAACAATGAAGAAAATGCCTGCTTTCCTTGTGTACGCACTGAATTAGGCTGCATAATATAAGGTGAACAAGTGGGACTTTAGCTTGGCTACAAGAACCTTTCCTGACAGTTGTTAATTCTGTTTCCCCCAGTGCCACACAAAAAATGGCTACCAAAGGAGAGGGTTCAATATTTTTCTTGTAAATGGATGAAAAGGTTTTGAAGATTTTGATCTAGAATTCTTTGAGCCTGGGGAGAGACCAGAACATTTGAGATGTGTTGGCTGGAACATGTTTACATGTAGGGCAAGTCGGATCAGCTCCTTAGTAAATTCTTGCCAGTTTGTCCCTTGTGAAATAAAGTCCATGTACCACTTTAAACTGTGTTAGTCCATGTCCAACAAATACAGAAGAAGAATGTATGTGTTCTACTGCCCACCTCCATTCATTATTTGATATGTCCAGCTCTAATTCTTTCTCCCATTTCCTTTTTATGTGGTCAAGGGATGGGGAAGTCACCCTCTGGGTATTTACATAGAGCCTAGAAACCGACCCCTTAGTAGTCAGATTCATATCCAATAGCCAATCTATCCACCCACTCTGTGGTGATTCAAGAGATGAAAATGTCTTTTCACAAAGAAAAGACATTGAAGTAATTAGTTTTTAAGGGGATTCCATATTCCTTTTCCAGCTTAGCAGCAGACACAAGTACACCATCTTTAACCAGATTTTTAACAGATTCCATCCCAGCTCTATACCATTCCTTAAATGCTGTTCCCCCCAGAGCTGGAGAGAACAGCTGATTGCCATATAGGGGAGCAGACGGGAGGCATTTCTGTTTTTAAAATGAGTTCTGAATTAGACCCAGATTTTGATATAGTTTCATACAACAGATTTATTTGTGTATAGGTGCTTGCTTAGGGGCAGAGGGGTACAAATCAGGGAACACAGGGATATTGGGCTAGATGCATATCTTTCCATATGTACCCATACTGGGGTTTCCTCATCATCTAACTGCGAGACCCAAAATAGCAATTTATGTAGATTAGCTGCCCCGGATTAAATGCATATAATTTGGTAGGGCTAGGCCCCCATCCTCTCTCTGTCTCTCTAGAAACTCTTTTCTTATCCGGGGGACTGTTTTTTTCCCCATATAAAGGTAGATGTACATTTATTTAATTAAAAAAACTAAAATATGTAGGAATAAAAATTGGTATTGTCTGAAATAAGAACACAAACTTTGGCCTTACGATCATTTTGAGAGTTTACCTTCCATACCAATGATACTGGGAGAGATGACCGCCTCTCCATATCTGATTTTGCCTTATCTGCTGTTACTTTAAAATTGTGCTTAAATAAATCTTTATATTTGCTTGTTACAGTAACTCCTAAATATGTGAATTTGTCTTTCATGGTTATAAAAGTATAGGCCTGGAATAATAGTCTCCTCGACCATTCATTAATTGGGAAAAACACTTTTTTCTAGATTAATTTTATAACCCGAAACCCTCCCGAAGTTTTCAATAATGAGAGCCACTGAAATGCTTGTGGCAGGATGTGACAGGAAAAGGAGAAGGTCGTCAGCCTATGGCGAAGGTTGATGATTTTGCATCCCCCTGCGTATTCCCCCCAGTTCAACAGCATTCCTCAACATTATTGGAAGAGGCTGGATTGCCACATAAAGAGCAGGGCTGACAGAGGACACCCCTGTCTTGTTCCCCCGAAACAGAGGGAATGGGTCAAATATTATGTTATTCGTTCTTACCATATCTTGGGGATTCGCATATATTAACTCAATCCACGAACGAAATTTAGGACCAAATCCCAATCTCTCAAGGATGTTAAACAAATTAAGATACTGTATTCTATCAAAGGCTTTGTGGGCATCTAGGGATATTACAATCTCTTGATCAATGTTATCATCAGCAGTGTATATCACTTTAAAAAGGCGATGGAGATTACTGGGAAGTTGTTAACCAGCAACAAATCCTGTCTGGTCAGGATGTATTATATTACTTATAACAGGCTCAATCCTTGCTGCTAGTACTTTGGTAAATATCCTATAATGACATCTGAATAGACTCACTGGACGAAATGACTCACATTTAAGTGGATCTTTTTTTTTCTCAGGGGTCACCGAAATCATAGCCTGTGACTGTAGCAAATATTACAAACGAATACAGTCAGGTTATGTATTAATATAAAATAAATTAATAAACGATACAAAAAAAACTTCAATCTTTTTTTTTAAACTTCTGAATACAAACTGTCACAAAACATATTAAATACATTTTTTCATCATCAGTGATTCATTGATTTATATCACTTGTTTGAGTTATTGAATTGTTAATTGTAAAAAAAATAAAAATAAATTGGGGGGCCCCATGGCCACCAGGGGGGCCCAAGCGGCCGCTTAGTTCGCTTTTGCCTCGGGCTGGCCCTGTCAACGAGTCTTGACAAGCAGCATTCACTCCTTCTAAAAGAGCATGGAGCCACAGTGAACAGTCATCTGAAACGAAATTTCATTCTGTACGCACTCTGTGCATACAAAATGACAAATAAAGTTGTCTAAGTCTAAGCATTGTTGATGGCTTTGCAGCAATCCCTCATCCTGAGGATCCATAAAGCGACAGTGGAGAGGAAAACTCCCCTTTAACAGAATCAAGTTTAATCGCCAAGTAGGTTTGCACTTACAAGGAATTTGACTTGGTGTTGATGGTGCAGACAAAGAATAAAAAATACAATAAAATAAAAAGGATAAATATACAGAAGCTAGATACACTCAGTAAACTGTGCGTTAATGTAACGCAGAAGCTTGTAAGTCCTGAACGGGGGAGAGAGAGCCAGTGTCCAGTTTCACGGGCGGCTCTTGGCCTTGTTGATAAGGCTGGTAGCAGATGGAAAAAAACTGTTCTTGTGGCGTGAGGTTGTGGTCCTGATGGACCGCAGCTTCCTGCCAGAGGGAAGTGACTGAAATAGTCTGTGACCGGGGTGCGAGGGATCAGTCACAATCTTCCTGCACGCCTCAGAGTCCTGGAGGCGTACAGGTCCTGGAGAGATGGAAGATTGCAGAGGTAGGTCAGGATGACCTAAGATACTCTAACTATAAGCTTTGTCAAAAAGGAAAGTTTTAAGATTAGTCTTAAAAGTAGACGGGGTGTCTGCCTCATGGACCAAAAATGGGAGTTGGTTCCACAGGAGAGGAGCCTGACAACTAAAGGATCTGGCATCCATTCTACTTTTGTAAATTCAAGGAACATATGGGGTAATCAGAGCTCAGATAGATGATGGGCATTGATTATTAATAGCTTTACATGTGAGAAAGAGATTTTTTTTTTATTTCATTCTTGATTTAACAGGGAGCCAATGAAGAGAAGCTAAAATAGGAAAATTATAATCTTTCTTGTTAATTTTCACAAGAACGTTTAGTGCAGCATTTTGGATCAGCTGAAGGCTTTGAACTGTGTTTTTGTGAATTTCCTGATAGTAAAGAATTATAATAGTTTGCAATATTCCGTAGGTGAAAGAAGGAAACTGAGGTTAATACATAATGTTGTGCTTAACAGTAGTTAGTGGCAGTATAGCTCCTTTTGGATACAATGAAACACAAAAGAAATCCTCCATAGAAAGAGAACATTAGGTTATTAGCAATATTTCAGCTGCTGTCCCAATACTAGAAGATGACACAGCTAAACACAGTAACTCCTAGAAAAAAATGACATATTGTTAATGATAGCAATAACTGCAGCTAATTCATAATTGGAGAATTATGAAGGTAATGGAGTAAAGAAAAGAAGCCAGGCCTCTATTATCATATCAAATATAGAGGGATTTGATAATAGATAGCTCATGATAACTGGAGCCACTGTAACTATACATTTTATGAAAAAGGAAAGTTTTAAGCTTTGTTTTAAAAGTAGCAAGTTGTGGAATTCCTGGTAGTAAATAATTACAAAAATCCAGCATGAACAAGTTTATCCGCATTACTCCTGGACAGAATATTTCTAATTTTGGCAATATTAGAAAGTGGAAAAGGAAAACCCTAGCAACGTGTATATTATGGGATTTAAATGATGCCCTGGTCAAAAATAACACCACAAGGTTTTAAATGTTATTACTAGAGACCAATTTAAACCAATACAGGTTAAGTGATGAATTAAGAAGGTTCTTTTTCAAATAATCTTTTCCAAAAATAACTAACACTTCTGTCTTGTGTTAATTTAAAAGCAGAGAAATTCTTCCAGGTTCATCAAATCATGGCTGTAATCTAAGTAACTGATTTGATTCATCAGATTGTAAGGATAAATATAGTTTAGTATCATCAGCATAACAGTGGAAATGAATCCCATGATGATCTGATCATCAGTATTTTTGGCAATTGGAAAATGTCAGTAGCTGACACATTCATAGTAACATATTGCTTATCGTAGAGGCAGAATTCTGAAAGATTAAATAAATCAGCCTGATTATAATAAATAAATGTATTGATAAAGTCTCAAGAGATAAATTTAATGTTCAATAAATCACAGTTAATTTATTTCTGTGTTCATCTGAAGTTGCATTTAATTTATGAGATCTGTCCTTTATGCAAATCTGTCTTGCTGCAGCTTAATCTCATATCATCTTCAAATTTCTTCTACTCACCTTTAAAGCAATTTACAATCTTGCACATCCCTGCTAATTTGGGCTCCATCCTCACCAACTCTCTTGGATCAGCCTCTTTCCTCTTCCTCTTTGCTTCATCTACCTTTTATTTACCGTTTTATTACCATGGGCTGCAGACTTATCAGCTGCTCTGCTCCTCAACTCTGGAATGCACTGTTCACCTTTAAAATATCACTTCTCTCACAATTCAAAACTGATCTGAAAACAGAAAACTTTAGATTAACGTATCCCTTTGAACCTGTGTATGTATATTTTTAATCTGTAATATTTGTATTATATTAAAAGTTTGATTTTATTGCATGTTGGCTTTGAGTTCTATAGAGTTCTTGAGTGTCCTGAAATAAATTAAATGTATTATTATTATTTAAAAGAAGATAAGTCAAAATAATTTTTTAATGGAAGATGATATTGAATAAAATGTAGTCTATGGGAGTTTACATTACAGCCAGCAAAATAGCACACTATTTAATAATATAGTAATAAAAAAAATAAATAATAATAAATAACTTTATTGCTGCAGAAGCTGGCTCTTGGGGCGTGGAATGTCACCTCTCTGGTGGGGAAGGAGCCTGAGCTCGTGCGCGAGGTTGAGAGGTTCCGACTAGAGATAGTCGGACTCACCTTGACGCACCGCTCTGGCTCTGGAACCAGTCTCCTTGAGAGGGGCTGGACATTCTTCCACTCTGGAGTTGCCCCTGGTGAAAGGCGGCGAGCTGGGGTGGGCATACTTGTTGCCCCTCATCTCGGTGCCTGCACGTTGGGGTTTTCCCCGGTGAACGAGAGGGTGGCCTCCCTCCGCATTCGTGTGGGGGGACGGGTTCTGACTGTTGTTTGCGCTTATGTGCCAAACAGCAGTTCAGATTACCCACCCTTTTTGGAGTCCTTGGAAGGGGTACTGGAGAATGCCCCTCCTGGGGATTCCCTCGTTTTGCTGGGGGACTTGTCCATCACAAACACCATGTTCAAGCATAAGGGTGTCCATATGTGCCCTTGGCACCAGGACACCCTAGGTCACAGTTCAATGATCGACTTTGTTGTCATTTCATCTGATCTGCGGCCGCATATCTTGGACACTCGGGTGAAGAGAGGGGCGGAGCTCTCCACCGACCACTACCTGGTGGTGAGTTGGCTCCGATGGCGGGGGAGGAAGCCGGTCCGACCGGGCAGGCCCAAACGTACTGTGAGGGTTTGCTGGGAACGTCTGGCAGAGTCCCCCACTAGACGGAGCTTTAACTCCCACCTCCGGGAGAACTTTAAACACGTCCCGAGGGAGGCGGGGGACATTGAGTCTGAATGGACCATGTTCCGCGGCTCTATTGTTGAGGCGGCTAGTCGGAGCTGTGGCCGCAAGGTTGTCGATGCATGTCGCGGCGGCAACCCTCGAACCCGCTGGTGGACACCAGTGGTGAAGGAAGCCGTCAAGCTGAAGGAGTCCTACCGGGCTTTTTTGGCCTGTGGGACTCTGGAAGCAGCTGATGTGTACCAGCAGTCGAAGTGGCAGGCGGCTCGGCTGGTCGCCGAGGCAAAAACTCGGGCGTGGGAAGAGTTCGGAGAGACTTCCTTACAGCTTCAAGGCAATTCTGGTCCACTATCCGGCGTCTCAGGAGGGTGAAGCAGTGCAGTACCAACACTGTTTACAGTGGGGGTGGTGTGCTGCTGACCTCGACTCGGGACGTCGTGTTTCGGTGGGCGGAATACTTCGAAGACCTCCTTAATCCCTCCAACACGTCTTCCATTGCGGAAGCAGAGCCTGAGGACTCTGGGTCGTGTTCTCCCATCTCTGGTGCTGAGGTTGCCGAGGTTGTTAAAAAGCTCCTCGGTGGCAAGGCCCCGGTGTTGGATGAGATTCGCCCTGAGTACCTTAAGGCCCTGGATGTTGTGGGGCTGTGTTGGTTAACGCGGCTCTGCAGCATTGCGTGGACATCGGGGGCAATTCCCCTGGATTGGCAGACTGGGGTGGTGGTTCCCCTATTTAAAAAGGGGGACGGGAGGGTGTGTTCCAACTACAGAGGAATCACACTCTTAAGCCTCCCTGGTAAGGTCTATTCAGGGGTTCTGGAAAGGAGGGTCCGTCGGATAGTTGAATCTCGGATTCAGGAAGAGCAGTGTGGTTTTCCTCCTTGCCGTGGAACACTGGACCAGCTCTATACCCTCAGCAGGATTATGGAGGGGGCTTGAACCGGAAAAGGGTAGAGTGCCTTCTCCGGGTTGGGGAGGATGTGCTGCCCCTAGTGGAGGAGTTCAAGTATCTTGGGGTCTTGTTCACGAATGAGGGGAAGATGGAGCGGGAGATCGACAGGTGGATTGGTGCAGCGTCTGCTGTGAAGCGGGCGCTGTACCGATCCGTTGTGGTGAAAAGAGAGCTGAGCCAAAAGGCGAAGCTCTCGATTTACCGGTCGATCTACGTTCCTACCTTCATCTATGGTCATGAGCTTTGGGTCGTGACTGAAAGAACGAGATCCCGGATACAAGCGGCTGAAATGAGTTTTCTCTGTAGTGTGTCTGGGCTCTCCCTTAGAGATAGGGTGAGGAGCTCAGTCATCCGGGGAGGACTCAGAGTAGAGCCGCTGCTCCTCCACGTCGAGAGGTGCCAGTTGAGGTGGCTCGGGCATCTGGTCAGGATGCCTCCTGGACGCCTCCCTGGTGAGGTGTTCCGGGCACGTCCCACCGGGAGGAGGCCCAGAGGAAGACCCAGGACACGCTGGAGGGACTATGTCTCCCGGCTGGCCTGGGAATGCCTTGGGATTCCTCTGGAGGAGCTGGCCCAAGTGGCCGGGGAGAGGGACGTCTGGGCCTCCCTACTGAAGCTGCTACCCCCGCGACCCGACCCCGGATAAGTGGAAGAAGACGTACGGACGGAACTTTATTTATAAAGCACATTAATTCAAAGTGCTAAACAGTAGGTGATAAAATAGTAACACAAGAAATAAAACAAAACAATTTATAAACAAGTAAAAACATAAAAATAAAAGGAAACACCAATATTAAAACACTTTTGTGTACGCACTGAATTAGGCTGCATAATATAAGGTGAACAAGTGGGACTTTAGCGTGGCTACAAGAACCTCCAAAGAACATGCCTGCTGAATGTTTGAAGTCTTGTTCCACAGAGATGGGGCAGAGAAGGAAAAAGCTCACTCCCCTACAGTTTTTCTTTTAGCCTTAGGGACTAAGGCTAACCCTAACCCTAACTTGAAACGTACAGGTGCAAAAGGTTGGATAGATAAGGCGCCAGACCATTTTGAGCCTTGTAGATAAGCAGCAAGATCTTAAAATCAGCTTGAACCAGACAAGACAACCAGCGAAAGGATGTCTGTACTGGGGTGTTATGCTCGTATTTCCCAGTTTTGGGTCAAGATGAGAGCAGCCGCGTTTTGAACCATTTTTGCATGCCTCTAAAACCTTTCCTTGGTAACAGAGACAGGAGAACATTACAATATCAATGCATAGAGATACAAATGCATGGATAAAAACCTCTGCATTTTAAAAGGATAAACACTGTCTGATTTCGGAAATGTTCCTAACATGTCATAGTTTAAGTTTCTGCCTTAGCTTAGTTTCTGTTTTTGGGTTCTTTTCCATTTTAGCTTGTGTCCTGTTTCAGTCTTGGTTCCATCTTAGGTTGGGCCTTGTCATTTATTGTGTGTTCTAGATTGGTTCTTGAACTATTTTTTAGTTTAACCTGTTTTCACATGTCAGTAGTGCAGTTCCACCCCCAGCCACTTCCCTGATCAGCTCCTCCTAGTCTAATTAGTTTCATTCCATTCCATTTACCTGCTCACTCCCCTACTTATACCTGCCTCTGTTCCTTGCACTCTGCCCGATCATTGTGTGTGTGTTTTTTCCTGCCTGGGGTAAGTTAGATCCTGCCAGTTTTCTGTTTTGCCTGTCTGCCTGAAACTAGTGATGGTGAGATGAAGCCACGTGAGGCATTGAACCACTTGAGCCACTTGGTTCGAGAAAGGGTTAATTTCTTGGAGCTTCATGTGCACACGAAACCACCTACTGGCCAGGTGTATAATCACAGCCTGATGCATTGATTTTTTTGTCTATTATGGCTCTTGGGAATTACTTCACAAAAGGTGTAGGACAAAATCATTTGTCTACATAAATTATGTATACACATATGTGTATAATAAAATATTGTTTGAATGTATTCTCTGTTTGTAATTATTCCCAAAATAGTAGTGTCATGTGATATGGCATGGTGTGTAATAATCAGACCTCTCAACTTTGATCAAAAGTTAAGAGTGAGATTATGCAAAAATTTTTTTTGGCGGGGGGGGATTATGGTCAACAATTTCCCCTCAGCAGCAACACTGAAGCAGAGGTTCATGCTGCGTCTTTACGCACGATCCAGCTGCTGATATCTCCCTCTTTTCAGCTCAATGCACTTCTAGGCTGTTAATTTATAACATTCTTATCACCTTTCACAGCGACAGGTTTCTCAGTTGCACGCTGACCAGACAAATTTATATTGCTCTCGTCAGTGCGGCGGTGCGGTGGGAGGATTTTACCCCCGTTGGTGCGCTGCGGGGAAAATGCATAACTAAATACTGTAAAGGGCTCCTATAAACGGAACAGGGGTACTGACAGGTCTGAGATCAAGCCCCTGATGTTACAAGTTCTTTAAAATGACCCTTAAAAGTGCGCACCTGAATTAAAGCGCGAGGCAGCAGCCCACCGAAGCGCCACTGATTCTATGTTGTTAAAAACGAGAGCATGAAACACAGCTAGTAACTCTCCTATTGACTTTAACTGGCACACGTTGCTACCGATGTGAGGACATTAAACGTAGTGATTCACGTTTTGAATGAACGGTGATAAAAGCACCTGCTCCGAGGGAAAGGAGGGGGGAGGAGGAGCAAGCGCTGAGGCACAGAAACACGGTGCATGTAGTTAAAAAATGCAGAATTAATAAAAACTAAACTTATAAACAGACCAAGTGGCGTTTTAAACTGCATCTGGTTAGCAGAACTGTTTTATGATCCAGCGTGCAGCCATGACTGGTTCTGAATGAACCGGTCATCTGGCAAACTCTGAGCCACTTCCCGAAGCAGTCACGTGGTACAGCCGGGCAGCGAGGCTTCGGACGTCATCGTTTTCGGCTCCTCCCCTAAATGAAGCAAGCCTCGATACGCGCTTTAAGGAAACGCCCCCTCCATTACTCGACACACGCCTCGAAGCCTCAGCACATCACTTAACATCTGTTATGCCAGAAGCTGTGTGAATATGCTTATTATTATTATTATTAATTATAATTTGGTATTATAATTTAAATAATAAATCATTCAACTCAAAATTCCGCTATAACAAAATATAGTTCAAATGGTGGTGATGTTAGCTATAAGCTTGTAAGAATTTATACCACTAATGCATTAGTTAATTTGCTGTTATGAACTCATTTATGCTGGAATAAATGATCTGGTCGGACTTTTAACCGACGAGGTTTATCCGGCAGCTCTGAGAACCCCAATATAACTGCAATTAGAGTTTAAATCCTTATTCCTTATCACCATCCAATGATATGTCTCTGTATTAATATCAGATGTTAACTCCAAAGGAGGTTAGCTCTGAATTCTGAATAGCCACGCAACTGTGAATTAGATTGAACACAAAACAATGTCTATTCCGCAGTCGTTGGTTTTATTGAACCAAAAGCAATTCCCTGTTACAGTAATTCTCTGATTCAACAACTTTGGAATTCTTACTCACTACTAAAACTAAAACATGCAAAATATATATGTGGAAATAAAAGAACAAACAAAAATAAACAATGGATTAAAATGAGCGGTTAACAGATCTTAACTTAACTCACAGTTGTTTAACACCGCCCTCAAAACACCGGCATTTGACGTATCAGCATTGACAGACAGAACAGCTTCGGGAATCTCACTGGACGCTTTGATGTCTTACAAAAGCTAGTTCAGCTAAGCTCCCTACAGTTCAGATACACGTCACCCTCCCAAGATGGCTGCTACGATGACGTATGGTCTACCAATTTACGTGATGCGTGAGGGGAGGTCCTAATGATGTAACTACGCTGATGGGATAATGCCTCGCTTCGAGAGGGCGCGGCTAACTGGGAGTTTAAGCAGAGCCCGCGAATTGAGCTCGGACAAAGAGATTAAACTGATAAGAAGAAGCAAAAAGAGAGAGGGGGGAAAGCAGGGAAGAGGATGGAAAAGAACTGAAGCAATGACCCACGGCGGGGTTATTGATGAATCACAAATAAACACAGCAAAATCAATTGTAAAATGCATGCACATACAAATAAAACATTCAGCAAAATAATTCCAACTTCGTCGTGGAATAAAAGCATTAATCTGCACCTACAAAGTTCTAACGTCTGCCCAGGCACTTCTAAACATCCTATGGATGAAAAAGAAATAAAAGGGGAGAACCCCGTTACTTTGAGGTGGTCCCGAATGAAGTCCCGGCTTCGGGTTCATGGGCGCTCGGAATAACGCGGTGTCCTGAACGCACCGGAGCGGGCAGCAGCAGGAACAGGCGAGAAGGCTCTTTCGTCTCTTCCTCCGGGCTCACAGCCGCTTGGCTTCGCCCAGCACAAGCGTAGTCCTCTTCACTGGGAGATAAGGCGGCTTCCAGTATTTGATCAGAGGGAATTAAAAGTACCTTTTAGAGTCGACCTCCTGTCTGCACAGGGAATAGTTTTGCTTCGAAAAATCTCGGTCCAGCGAGAAACTCGAGCACGTGGCGTGGGATTGCCCCAATGGAGTGAAACAGCTGAGTGTCTTCTTGGGTTGGCAGGGCGCCAGGGAAGAAGGCAGATTGTCCTGCGTGGCCGAGTTTTATCAACTTTTGCCTAGCAACGTTATCTCTCCGCTCCGTTGTTAGGGCGGCAGCCATTTTGGGCCGCGTTGCATGATGGGAGTTGGTGGCCATTTTGACCACATTGCATCATGGGAAACGCAGTCCGTCACGTCCCGAATTAATGCCGTTTTTGTCACGTCCCGTAATGGCATAACAACATCACTACCTGAAACCCTACCTGATCCTGTTAGTTTTTGGCTTAATTATTTGACCTGTTCTGCTCACTTTGTTTTATTAGACCAGCCTGACTTCTGACCAGTTTATTTTAGGTTGTTGGCTGTGGACTGTTAGAGTTTTTTGGTCACTGCCTCCTAGCTTTTTGGCTTGGTGCCCTTTTTGGTTTTCTGCCTGTTTTTGCTCTGTTAATAAATCACCTTTTTATTACAACCTTTGCTTGTCTGGCTGAATTCAGGGTCCTCTGTTTCTGATTCATGACATAACATGGTAAATCGCAGCCCTTGTGACCTCTTTAATGTGAGATTCAAAGGAGAGCACTAGGTCAAACCACACTTCCAAGTTCTTTGCAAGACAAAGACTGCCATTTACTATGCTTCTAGAAAAAAAGAGCAAACCGACATTGTGAATGATATATCTTTCTGCTTTATCATAACAGATATGCCAGCTAAAACAGCTACTGGCACTATAGCCATCCAGGTGGAGGATTATAATGACCACTGTCCCACGCTGACCAGTGACACCAAGTTTATGTGCACATCAAAGAACAGTATCATTGTTTCTGCCAAAGATGAGGATGCATTTCCTAATGGAGCACCTTTTCAATTTATCATTGTCCCAGAGGGCACAGAGGGAACTTGGCAAGTGGAGCACTACAATGGTAAGACAATATATTGAACTACATAATTTCTGAGCAAATGTGGAATAATGCAAATATTGATCAAAATCACATCATGAGTTTTTTGATTTTCTGATTTTTAATTTTGTAGAATCGTAAAAAATGAGTTGCACATCTGTGTATATGATTAAATTGTTAAAACTTAATATATTTACTAAGAATCTGCCAATGATACCTTAAATGCTTTTTTTAAATGTATTTAGAACCTGATTATAGAGTAATCCACAAGTATAGACCACAAGAAATGGTCATAGAGTTTAAACATATTTTTGCAGCCTCTTAAGTTGTCAGGAGTTTAGGATCTGAACCCGAATTCAGCCACACACAGAGCCACGTGTAAAAAGTCTTTATTGAAAAGGTTGAATAGTGGAAGGAAGAACCAGACGACTGTACCAGGCTGCTGCAGAGGAATGGTGGAGATGGCTGGAGCTGGACGGCGGAGATGAAACTGGCAGACAAAGGGAGCAGGCAGGCAGACATAGGGAGCACAGGCAGGTAGACGTGAGGCAAGGTGAGGATGATGTAAAAATGAAGACTTTCCGGCGGGGAAGAGCAGACTGAGGGAGGTTTAAGTAGAGGTGTTGGAAGGTGCCCTGAGTCCGGGCTTGATTAGACATGACATGTGTAAATGATGAGCGGGTGAGTGGAGAACGGACGCAACTGGGCTGGGTGAGAGGTGGAAAGTTCTAGAACGTATTTCACGGTATTACATATTTTATTGTTTTTAAAAATCCAAATGTTGGATCTAAAACAACACCAAGGTATTTGAAATCTTCCACAATGTATATTTTTATGTTTTATTTCTTAGTTTTGGTGAAATACATTGCAACAGTTTTATTAAGATTCAGTTTGAGACAGGATGAGGTAAGCTGGTCTGCAATATTGTTCATTACTTTAGTTTGTTTGCTACACTAATGGCATCCTTTCCTTGAACAAAGATGACTGTGTGGTTCGTGTACATTTATACATCTACCTTACCACAGATCCTTTATGTAGACCATGAACAAAGCCTTAAGGCTAAAAACAAAATCCTGTGGGATGCCCATATCACAAACTTTAGGTGTTGACAGCTTGCTTGGATTACAGTTTTGCACCATTTCATTTACAGAGAATGTCTACAACTTCCAAGATTTACTTACCACTTGAGTTGTTGTTTTAGCAATATAATTCTAGTCACTATCCTACTACAAGGATACAACGTTAACCTCCCTGTCTCATATCACAGTAAGACACACACAAGTTTTGAATATCCCTGTATTTAGCAACATTCTTCTTTCCCTCAACTCGGACCAGCTTCCCAGTCCCTCCTGAAGAAAAACATCCCCTAAGCACGTTTTCCATGGTGGCCAAAAAGCTAAGATTTCAGTTGCATCTATCCAGAGCACATTCAATAAAATTGAATTGAATTGAATTGAATTCCTCTATACCAGCGGGTCCCAAACTTTTTTAGCTGCGCACCCCTTTCTTTGTCCCAACCAGGTTGACACACCCCCAGTCACCCACAACTTAAAAACAAATGCAACAAGTTATTGAAGAAGATTCTCAGTCATTCATGTCATGATCAATAAAAAATGGTTAAAAAAATGTAACAAATGGACTTTTATTTTGAAGCTGAAGACGTTCCACTTCAAACAGAAGAGATTCAATTCAATTCAATTCAATTTTATTTATATAGCGCCAAATCATGAAACATGTCATCTCAAGGCACTTTACAAAGTCAAGTTCAATCATATTATACAGATTGGGTCAGATTATACAGATTGGTCAAAAATGTCCTATATAAGGAAACCAGTTGATTGCATCAAAGTCCCGACAAGCAGCATTCACTCCTGGGGAACCGTAGAGCCACAGGGAGAGTCATCTGCATTGTACATGGCTTTGCTGCAATCCCTCATACTGAGCAAGCATGAAGCGACAGTGGGAAGAAAAACCACCCATTAGCGGGAAGGAAAAACCTCCGGCAGAACCGGGCTCAGTATGAACGGTCATCTGCCTCGACCGACTGGGGTTACAGAAGACAGAACAGAGACACAACAAGAGAAACAAAAAAGCACAGAAGCACACATTGATCTGGTAATCTGTTCTACATTAGATGGTAGTAGCGGGTGAGCCGTCTTCTCTGGATGATGTCACAGTTAACAGAACGCCAGACCAGGTGTACCTACTATGAAGATAAGAGAGAGAAGAGAAAGTTAAAGCAGAAATGACAACACATAATGCATAATTGAAGAACAGTAGAACTCAATAGAGTGAGAAAATTAGATCCTGATATACTCCAGTAGCCTAAGCCTATAGCAGTAAAACTATAAAGGTAGCTGAGAGTAACATGAGCCACTAGTTATAATTTTTGTCAAAAAGAAAAGTTTTAAGCCTAGTCTTAAAAGTAGACGGGGTGTCTGCCTCACGGAGCAAAACTGGGAGTTGGTTCCACAGGAGAGGAGCCTGATAGCTAAAGGATCTGCCTCCCATTCTACTTTTAGAGACTCTAGGAACCACCAGCAGACCTGCAGTCTGAGAGCAAAGTGCTCTGTTAGGAACATACGGGGTAATCAGAGCTCTGATATATGATGGAGTTTGATTATTAAGGGCTTTATACGTTAGAAGAAGAATTTTAAATTCTATTCTTGATTTAACAGGAAGCCAATGAAGGGAAGCTAAAATTGGAGAAATATGATCCCTCTTGTTGATTTTCATCAGAACTCTTGCCGCAGCATTTTGGATCAGCTGAAGGCTTTGAACTGCATTTTGTGGACTTCCTGATAGTAAAGAATTACAATAGTCCAGCCTTGAAGTAACAAATGCATGGACCAGTTTTTCAGCATCACTCCTGGACAGAATGTTTCTAATTTTGACGATATTCCGGAGGTGAAAAAAGGAAACTCTGGAAACCTGTTTAATATGGGATTTAAATGACATGTCTTGATCAAAAATAAGAGATGGTTTAAGAAAGGGGTAAAGGAAGCCATTCATGTGAAACAAAAAAATACAACTTTAAACAGAGGAGGAGGGCTCAGGTTTTGGACAGGGCTGTGAGGAAATACTGTTAATTCTTCACAATCAATGCCATATGTCAGCACAAGGTCTAAAGTATGGAGCCAAGAGTGCGTCGGTTTATGCACATTTTGAGCAAAACCAATTGAATCTAGGATAGTTTTAAAGGCTACACCACGGTTATCACATTCTGTGTCAACATGAATGTTGAAATCCCCCACGATAAGAACCTTGTCAGTGTTTATCACCAAATCAGTGTCATGATTTTGTCTTGGATGAACCTGGACACAGTACGCACACACAGAGTAGGTTTCAAGAGAGTTTTTTGCAGGTAGTGGATGGTGATGACATGGAGAACCTGAGTTTGTTACCAGGCAGAGGTGAAGGATGCAAGAGCTGACTGGCAGGTGCGAGAGTCCACAGCTTCATAGAGACGGGTAGTAGAGTACACAGCTTCTCAGAGATGACTAGCAGAGTCCACAGCTTCTCAGAGACGGGTAGCAGAGTCTGCAGCTTCACAGAGACGGGTAACAGAGTCTGCAGCTTCACAGAGACGGGTAGCAGAGTCCACAGCTTCACAGAGACGGGTATCAGACTACACAGCTTCTCAGAGATGACTAGCAGAGTCCACAGCTTCTCAGAGATGACTAACAGAGTCCACAGCTTCTCAGAGACGGGTAGCAGAGTACACAGCTTCACAGAGACGGGTAGCAGAGTCCACAGCTTCACAGAGACGGGTAACAGAGTCTGCAGCTTCACAGAGACGGGTAGCAGAGTCCACAGCTTCACAGAGACCGGTAGCAGACTACATAGCTTCTCAGAGATGACTAGCAGAGTCCACAGCTTCTCAGAGACGGGTAGCAGAGTCTGCAGCTTCACAGAGACGGGTAACAGAGTCTGCAGCTTCACAGAGACGGGTAGCAGAGTCCACAGCTTCACAGAGACGGGTATCAGACTACACAGCTTCTCAGAGATGACTAGCAGAGTCCACAGCTTCTCAGAGATGACTAACAGAGTCCACAGCTTCTCAGAGACGGGTAGCAGAGTACACAGCTTCACAGAGACGGGTAGCAGAGTCCACAGCTTCACAGAGACGGGTAACAGAGTCTGCAGCTTCACAGAGACGGGTAGCAGAGTCCACAGCTTCACAGAGACCGGTAGCAGACTACATAGCTTCTCAGAGATGACTAGCAGAGTCCACAGCTTCTCAGAGACGGGTAGCAGAGTCTGCAGCTTCACAGAGACGGGTAACAGAGTCTGCAGCTTCACAGAGACGGGTAGCAGAGTCCACAGCTTCACAGAGACGGGTATCAGACTACACAGCTTCTCAGAGATGACTAGCAGAGTCCACAGCTTCTCAGAGATGACTAACAGAGTCCACAGCTTCTCAGAGACGGGTAGCAGAGTACACAGCTTCACAGAGACGGGTAGCAGAGTCCACAGCTTCACAGAGACGGGTAACAGAGTCTGCAGCTTCACAGAGACGGGTAGCAGAGTCCACAGCTTCACAGAGACCGGTAGCAGACTACATAGCTTTTCAGAGATGACTAGCAGAGTCCACAGCTTCTCAGAGATGACTAACAGAGTCCACAGCTTCTCCGAGACGGGTAACAGAGTCCACAGCTTCACAGAGACGGGTAGCAGAATCCATAGCTTCACAGAGACGGGTAGCAGAGTCCACAGCTTCTCAGAGATGACTAACAGAGCCCACAGCTTCTCAGAGACGGGTAGCAGAGTCCGCAGCTTCACAGAGACGGGTAGCAGAGTCTGCAGCTTCACAGAGACGGGTAGCAGAGTCCACAGCTTCTCAGAGACGGCTAGCAGAGTTAACAGCTTCTCAGAGACGGCTAGAAAAGTCCACAGCTTCTCATAGACGGCTAGCAGAGTCCAAGTTTTGGCCGTGGGAAAGACACCGTCTCAATAGGGTAATGGGTGGGTAACAATGCAGAAGCTGCAGAGAGGTGTGTTAAACTACGGCTCTGCTTCCTGGTCTGGACCCTGGGTTGTCAGCATGTTGGGGAACTAATAAATCCGGCCAGATTCCTAGAAAGAAGATCTGCACCACCCAAAGTGGGATGGATGTCATCTCTCCGAATCAGACCAGGTTTTCCCCAGAAAGTTTGGCAGTTATCGATGTAGCCCACGTTGTTTTCAGGACATCACCTAGACAATCAGCGGTTGATCGATGACATGCGTCTAAACATGTCATTACTGGTCAGATCAGGCAGATATATATATATATATGTATATATATATATATGTATATATATGTATGTATATATATATATATGTATATATATATGTATATGTATATATGTGTGTGTGTGTGTGTGTGTGTGTGTCTCAGCCTCACAACTGCAGCCACGTGTACCCACACCAGCCCAGGACCTCCATATTCAGCATGTTCACCTCCAAGACCAGCCACTAAGACAGCTGCTGAAACGATCGGTTTACATAATCAAAGAATTTCTGCACAAACTGCCAGAAACCGTCTCAGGGAAGCTGCATGCTCGTTGTCCTCATCGAGGTCTCCACCTGACTTCAGTTCATTGTCGCAATCGACTTGGATGGGCAAATGCTCACATTCGCTGGCGTCTGGCACGTGGGAGAGGTGTTCTCTTCATGGATGAATCCTGGTTTATACTGTTCAGGGCAGATTGCAGACAGTGTGTGCGGGGTCGTGTGGGTTAGCAGTTTTCTGATATCAATGTTGTGGATCAAGTGGCCCATGGTGGCGGTGGGGTTATGGTATGGGCAGGCGTCTGTTATGGAAGAAGAACACAGGTGCACTTTATTGATGGAATTTTGAATGCACAGAGATACAGTGATGAGCTCTTGAGGCCCATTGTTGTGCCATACATTCAAGAACACCACCTCATGTTGCAGCAGGATAATGCATGGCCCCATGTTGCAAGGATCTATACACAATTCTTGGAAGCTGAAAACTTCCCAGTTCTTGCATGGCCGGCATACTCACCAGACTTGTCACCCCTTGAGCATGTTTGGGATGCTCTGGATCAGCATATACGACACTGTGTACCAGTTCCTGCCAATATCCAGCAACTTTGCACAGCCATTGAAGAAGAGTGGACCAACATTCCACAGGCCACAATTGACAACCTGATCAACTCTATGCAAAGATGTGTTGCACTGTGTGAGGCAAATGGTGGTCACTCCAGACCCTTAGACTTCACCAACATAGACTATTTTATGCAGATTCATCACATAAAATAAGATTTAAAACATTTCAGTTACACATTGGAATGTAGCAAAATAGTTAAGAAGCCAAGAAGGATGAATTATTTTTGCAAAACATTGTATTCCCAAACAAGCTGGACTTCTAAATTGACATCTAATTGTGACATTATTTTAAATATATGCTAAATGTTCCATAGGCCAGTAGACTTCTCCTGGCTCCCCAGGTTGAAAATCACTGGTCTACAGGACAGCAATACACATGCTTCATGGCCTCAGTTTTGGCATCCATTGAATTAGGCAGGCATAAGTCATGTTTGAAAAGATGTATCCAGTTTTAGTTTGTCTGCCAGAAAAGTATAGAATAGATTAGAATGTAATATAAGATTAATAGCTTTTACCATCCCTTGGTGCGGAAATTCACGATTAAAGATATTTGTTATATCTTGAAAAATCTCTGTTTTGTTATTTCAACTTCGTTTGGTTAGTGAGCATAATGCTCACTAACCATTTGCTTCCTTAAATACAGTGTTTATGTCTGTTTTCTTACATGTACTGAACTAAAGACAAATAATTTTACATATCATTGTTGTATCTGACAGATACTGCAGCTATTGTGAGGACAAAGGAGAACAAGTGGCCTGATGTCTACAACCTGAAGCTTCAAGTGAAAGACCAGCAGGGAAAGGCTTGTCAGGAACCACAAGAAATTAAGGTGTATGTCTGTGATTGTGGGGATGGAGTTGACTGTGCAAAAACAATGATCGGCAAAGATCGGCCACAACCAATATTAGGAGCTGCAGGCATCGGACTTCTTCTTCTGGGACTGATGCTTTTACTATGTGAGTGCTACTCATTTTCTAATCATGCTAATATGCATGTACTGGCTCTCTGCTGTTAAATGCATATTAGATATTCAGGTTAAAAACAAAAATAGAAAGACAAGACCAGAGGTTTTGCCATGTGGGAGGGGAAATGTAAATATTTGCCCAGTTATACAGATATTAAAACTGCTTTGCTATAAACAGCACTGAGCTGAACAAGCTCAAAGAAGCAATTGAAATCCTTTTGTGAATAATATCAGTAAGTCAATTTTTTTATTGGTATCCACACAGAGGTTTATATAGTCAGTCACAAACTCAATCGTGACATTGCTGTCCTCTCTACATGGCTGGCAGAGTGCATACCAGTGTGTAGCCTCAAAACAACTCCTTCTTTTCATATTTCTTTTATTACAGGTGACCTCTGAACAAAGGATTTATACTCCATGAAGAGAAACCAATATTATCTGATTTGCCACAAGGGGGTCTTGCTTTGGAAATTTATACATGCTTGAAATTTGCATGAAACAAATCAAATGGTTTTTTTTTCTCTGGTAGAGCAACTAAAAATCTCTTGCAACACTGAAATTGTAACAAAGAGTGACTCATGGTTAAAATCACCAAATGCAATGGGACGTTTGCGCTTAAGGCTGGTTCACACATAAGGATAACTAGCCCAAACTTTGACCCAATCGTTCCCTTCTGACTGCCCCCAACTATCATGATGACTCTAAAGATGATAAGACACAAGAGATATTCCTGCCATGTGTGCTGTGTTTATCTACAGTTTTTTTTATTGTTTTATGTGGTATCACTCAGGCTTTGAAAATGGGCTAATAGTTTTCAGATCTTGCCATGTGAACCAGCCTTAAAGGCATACTATGCAACATTTTTCAGTTAATTAATGTGTTCCATACCGTTTTGGATGATTAAATGAGTCATTTCAGGTTGAACAAAGGTTTTCTCGGCCGCCCTGGTGGTCTGTGGGGGAAATACCGCACTTGCAATTGCAGGAGCCCTCGGCCCGCACCCACAAGCTCAGAAGTCTCGTGCAAGACCGTGAGAGTCGGTCATGCTTTACGGCGAGAACTCCATGTGTTTTTGCCCTGCCATTCACTATATGCACGCGCGAAAGCAACAACAAAGAACTGCAAGGTTTTTTTTTGTGTTTTTTTTTTTATGTTGGCGAGGCGGTAGCGTGAGTTTGGCGAGGCGGCCGCCTCGCCAAGATAGCGCTGCGGGAAACCCTGATGTTCATACTTTCACTGTTTTAGTCATTGTTTGTACTGCCGTTTTTTTTTACTTTTCGTTGCGTTCGCCTGTCTGCTAAGCTCAAAACAACCGCGCCTGGCTTGACGGAGAAACCAGAACAGCTGAGCATCTTTACAACAGTGCACTTTTACTTTTGCCCTCTGGGGGGAGCCTCGCTGGAAAATCAACCCCGGTTGCATAGTATACCTTTAACAACCATCTAAACTGATGATATTACATGTAAGGTGGAGAACATTTGATGGAGGAATGTATACATTTGCCAAAATAGTTAACTCTCTTAGTAAATATCCATCCATCTATCCATCCATCTTCTTCCGCTTATCCGGGGTTGGGTCGCGGGGGTAGCAGCTTCAGTAGGGAGGCCCAGACGTCCCTCTCCCGAGCCACTTGGGCCAGCTCCTCCGGGGGAATCCCAAGGTGTCCTGGGTCTTCCCCTGGGCCTCCTCCCGGTGGGACGTGCCCGGAACACCTCACCAGGGAGGCGTCCGGGAGGCATCCTAACCAGATGCCCGAGCCACCTCTCGACGTGGAGGAACAGCAGCTTTACTCTGAGTCCTCCAGGATGACTGAGCTCCTCACCCTATCTCTAAGGGAGAGTCCAGACACACAACGGAGAAAACTCATTTCAGCCGCTTGTATCCGGGATCTCGTTCTTTCGGTCACGACCCAAAGCTTGTGACCATAGATGAGGGTAGGAACGTAGACCGACCGGTAAATCGAGAGCTTTGCCTTTTGGCTCAGCTCTCTCTTCACCACAACGGATCGGTACAGCAGCCGCTTCACAGCAGACGGCGCACCAATCCGCCTGTCGATCTCCCGCTCCATCTTCCCCATCTTCGTGAACAAGACCCCAAGATACTTGAACTCCTCCACTAGGGGGCAGCACATCCTCCCCAACCCGGAGGAGGCACTCTTTTCCAGTTCAAGACCATGGTCTCGGATTTGGAGGCACTGATTTTCATCCCGGCCGCTTCACACTCGGCTGCGAACCGCTCCAGTGAGAGCTGTAGATCACGCTCTGATGAAGCCAATAGGACCACGTCATCCGCGAATAGCAGAGACACAATCCTAAGGCCACCAAAACAGATCCCCGCAACACCTTGGCTGCGCCTAGAAATTCTGTCCATAAAAGTTATGAGCAGAATCGGTGACAAAGGGCAACCTTGGCGGAGTCCAACTCTCACTGGAAACGAGTCCGACTTACTGCCGGCAGTGCGGACCAGACTCTGACACCGGTCATACAGAGACCTGACAGCCCTTATTAAAGGGCCCGTTACTCCATACTCCCGGAGTACCCCCCACAGGATCCCTCGAGGGACATGGTCGAATGCCTTCTCCGGATCCACAAAGCACATGTAGACTGGTTGGGCAAACTCCCATGCCCCTTCCAGGATCCTGCTGAGGGTGTAGAGCTGAACCAGTGTTCCACTGCAAGGACGAAAACCACACTGCTCTTCCTGAATCCGAGATTCGACTATCCGATGGACCCTCCTTTCCAGAACCACAGAATAGACCTTACCAGGTAGGCTTAAAAATGTAATTCCTCTGTAGAAGGAACACACCCTCCGGTCCCCCTTTTTAAATAGGGGGACCACCACCCCAGTCTGCCAATCCAGGGGAACTGCCTCCAATGTCCATGCAATGCTGCAGAGCCGCGTTAACCAACACAGCCCCACAACATCCAGAGTCTTAAGGTACTCAGGGCGTATCTCATCCACCCCCGGGGCCTTGCCACCGAGGAGCTTTTTAACAACCTTGGCAACCTCAGCACCAAGAACCAAGAACCCGACCCAGAGTCCCCAGGCTCTGCTTCCACAATGGAAGACGTGTTGGAGGGATTAAAGAGGTCTTCGAAGTATTCCGCCCACCGACGCACATCGTCCCGTGTCGAGGTCAGCAGCACACCACCCCCACTGTAAACAGTGTTAGTACGGCACTGCTTACCCCTCCTGAGACGCCGTATGGTGGACCAGAATTGCTTCGAAGGCATACGGAAGTCTTTCTCCATGGCCTCTCCGAACTCCTCCCAGTTTTTGCCTCGCCGAGCTTTCCGCCGCTTCGACTGCCGGTACACATCAGCTGCTTCCGGAGTCCCACAGGCCAATAAAGTCTGGTAGGACTCCTTCTTCAGCTTGACGGCTTCCCTCACCACTGGTGTCCACCAGTGTGTTCGAGGGTTGCCACAGCGACATGCACTGACAATCTTGCGGCCACAGCTCTGATTAGCCGCCTCAACAATAGAGGCGCGGAACATGGTCCACTCTGACTCAATGTTTCAAAGCTCTTCCGGAGGTGGGAGTTAAAGCTCCGTCTAATGGGGGACTCTGCCAGACGTTCCCAGCAAACCCTCACATGACGTTTGGGCCTGCCAGGTCTGACCGGCTTCCTCCCCCACCATCAGAGCCAACTCACCACCAGGTAGTGGTCGGTAGAGAGCTCCGCCCCTCTCTTCACCCAAGTGTCCAAGACATGCAGCCGCAGGTCAGATGAAACGACAACAAAGTTGATCATCGAACTGCGGCCTAGTGTGTCCTGGTGCCAAGAGCACATGTGGACACCCTTATGCTTGAACATGGTGTTCGTGATGGACAATCCGTGATGAGCACTGAAGTCCAACAAAAGCAGAACAAGGGAGTCCCCTGGAGGGGCACTCTTGAGTACCCCTTCCAAAGACTCCAAAAGGGGGGGGGGTAATCTGAACTGCTTTTTGGCGCATAAGCACTAAAAACAGTCAGAACCCCTCCCCCACACAGACAGACACACACACACACACACACACACACACACACATATGCAGACTCTTGGTCAAAAACTTCTGTGTTGTCAAAATTTAAAAGCAGGAAATTTACTCATCCAGGTTTTGGATGTCATCAAGACATGCCCGTAGTCAAAGTAATTAATTTGATTCATCAGGATTTATTGGATAAATATAGCAGTGTCATCAGCATAACAGTGGAAATAAATCCCATGCTGTCTGATAATTTTACCAATCCATCCATCCATTTTCTTACTCGCTTTATCCCTCATGGGGTCGCGAGAGGTGCTGGTGCCTATCTCCAGCATTTCAATGGGCGAGAGGCAGGCATATATATATATATATATATATATATATATATATATATATATATATATATATATATATATATATATATATATATATATATAGATAGATAGATAGATAGATAGATAGATAGATAGATAGATGAGAAATGTCCCAAGGACAAAACCCTGTGGTACTCCACAAGTGACCCTATAGTTTGAAGAAGATTTAATATTAGTATTATTCATTTATCCAGATCAAGAGAGGGCTTCTTAAGTACATTTCTAATAAAAACTACTTTAAAACCCTGTGGTACATTTCAATTTTCTAAGGACAGATTAATCATGTCTAAAACAGGGGCTTTAATGAAAGGGAATATTTCCTTCAATAACTTGGTTGGAATTGGGTCTAACATACAAATTGAAGGTTTAGATGAAGCTAAAATTTTAAATAACTCAGAAAGCTCTACTTGATCTAAACCAGGGGTCACCAACATGGTGTCCGCTGGCACCAGGTAGCCCCCCAGAATGATATGTGGTGTCCTCAAGCCCGTTCAAAAAAGTAGCACAATGTGAGTGCAATCCCCTCTTTGTGGGTTACCTTCTCTCTCTTTGTCAGCACATTTCTCCAGCCCAAATTAAATTTCTATGTCCCTGCTGTAGATCCTGGTGGTGTGGATCAGTGAGTCAAGTGTCTTGCTTACTCTTAGCATACAGCTTTATGTCATCCATGCACAGGAGTTGGCTGATAGTGGCCCCAAGTGTGGTTTTCCACCACCTCCTTGAGTTTGAAATAAAGGCTTTCAGAATGCTGTTGACCTTGTACAGCTTCAGGTATTCCAGGATCCATATGTGTGGCATTGAATCATAGGCAATGCACAGGTTTGTTTGTTAGCATTTGCAGTCTAGGGTGACTGTTCAGTCAACCAGAACAGTCTTTCTGGGCCTCTGTCATGTGTTGATCCATCTGCCCACTTTTGTTAGCTGTTATGATGCCTGACTGGAGCAATCCATGTTGTGGAGAGACAGGTTATTGGCCAATAGTTGATAGGGGCCATCTCATCTTCTTGGGGTATTTCAGTATCAGGAGTGTTCTGCCCTATGTCAGCCAGTTATAGTGGGTCCCATTCATCAGCAGTCGGTTCATTTGTGCCACTAGATGTTCATGGAGAGAAGTCAGCTTCTTCAGCCAGTAGGCGTGGATCATATCTGGGCCTGGTGTTGTCTAGTTCTTCATACCTGAGAATCTTTGTTGGATGTCTGTCATTGTGATATTCACTGGACTTTGTTCAGGGAGATTATTGTGGTCTGCTCTTAGATCTATTAGCCACTGTGCATCATTGTTATGTGATGCTTCTTTCTCCCATATGCCTTTCCAGTATTGCTCAGTCTCTTGCCTTGGTGGGTTGGCTCATGCGTTATTACCCTGCCACTTTAGCTGGTTCAGTGGAACCAGCTAAAGTGTCTGTTTATTATTCTGGCTTCTATCTCCTCTCTTTAGTCAGGTAGCCAATGCTTGGAGTCTTTGTTTAGCAGTTTCCAGGGCTTCAGGTATAGCTGTCTGTTTGTATCTCTGGGGAATTCACTTTCTGGATGCACTTCTTTCCGTATTGCCTTGATTTTGGCCTCCAACCCTCTCTTCCATTGTCCATTATGCCGCTCTTAATGTTACGTTTGCCAAGCATCTCAAGGTTTCAATTCAATTCAATTCAATTTTATTTATATAGCGCCAATTCATGAAACATGTCATCTCAAGGCACTTTACAAGGTCAAAATCAACCAGATTATACAAATTGGGTCAAAGTATACAGATTGGTCAAAAGAAATCCTATATAAGGGAACCAGTTGATTGCATCAAAGTCTTGACAAGCAGCATTCCCTCCTGAAGAAGCGTAGAGCCACAGGGAGAGTGGTCTGCATTGTCCATGGCTTTGCAGCAATACGTCATACTGAGCAAGCATGAAGCGATAATGGAAAGAAAAACTCCCCATTAACGGGAAGAAAAACCTCCAGTAGAACCGGGCTCAGTATGAACGGTCATCTGCCTCGACCAACTGGGGGATCACAACTGCTGTACTGTATATCAGCTCATTGGTCTCTGTGATGGTCACAGTAGGTATATATATATGAACTTGCCACTCATTTATTTCATACGTGTGCAGTTTGCTGTTAAAAGAATGACAGTGTTCGAATCACCTTTTCAAATATTGTCCTAATATCAGTTGTTTGGGCTGATATTCACCAGACAATAGCTAACAGACTGAAGGTTATTTAACAAACATCAAGTAACTTAAAACTGTGCATAATGGCACAACAGCTGTATGTTTATCTGTGTGTAGCACCTTATCACCAAAGCAAATTCCTTATGTGTAAAATACTAGGAAATAAAGCTCATTCTGATTGTAATTTCTGACACTCCATGAATAAGCAGGTAAATAATGGATAGATGGACCAATAAACCATTTGTTTCCTCTTAATTGAATTACATCTGTTTTCTTTCAGTCATTCCACTCTTGATGTTCCTTTGTCAGTGTGGAGGTGCTACAAAATATAAGGACCTCTTTACCGAGGTGCCTTTTTCCACAAAGTCATATCTTATTAACTACCACACTGAGGGCCATGGAGACAATGCGGTGAGACAAACCTGTCTAAATGCTTGACTTTTTACTTTTGTGAGCAGTGTTTTTGTTGTAGCTAGTATTTGCTTTCAAAGATATTTATTAGAATGCTGCATGTTGAGGTCTGATCTGACAGAAAATATATAAAGATTTTGCTCTAACTATTATATCTTTGAAATGTTGTAGGAGGTTCCTTTGATGAATGCGCCACCACAGAGGATTATTGGCACAACTCAACAAGCTGTAGAAATGGTACCAGGGGCAGGTTTGGAAATGCAGCAATCTGTTGCTTCCATTAATTTGGGCACCTTCCAAGGTGAGACGCATTGGAAGGCGCCACTTCCTTCAAGTGGCCACAAAGAAGGAATTTGGGGGATGAACCAGTGGGAGGGCAGTGCCTTCTACTCAGAGTCCAATGGCAGAGAGTCAAGAGGTAGAGGATTTACTGATGGCATGATTGCGACAGACAGCTTCCTGAATAGTTACTACAACAAGGTGAGATATTAATTTTTACGTAAAGTTTAAATCATTGGCGCATCTAAATGTGGATGAAGGTAACTCTCTGTGCAGTTATTCCTAAATAGTTACACAAGTTACCACTTGTGGAAGTTCTTGTAAAATATATTTTCCATTATCATTTTGATGTGGCTGTGCATATTATCTCTACATATCAACATCAGTACTTTTAGTAGTTGAGTACAGAGTAAACTGAGAATGTTTGTGGACAAAATCTGTGTGTTATGCTTTGCTGTCAAGTGGATTCTGAAACAATGAATGGCTATAAAAACAGAATAAAAAGGGCATTCCACTTAACAGTGTCTCTGTTTAAGATCTGAGATCTGTATGGTCTGCTGATCATGGTACCCGATAAATAAGCTTTAGCAATGTATTTTTCACCATTTTATATATACAAAGAGTATAGCTTAATACCTATTTAGCAAGGTGGGGCTGTGTAAATGCAATAATAACCATCAGAAGTGCAAATAAGAAGTTTGATCACAATGAAGTTGTGCAACTTTCACAATGTTTATGCATGCAAAAGCCTTATTTGATATTAAATTTGTGTTGTGCTAAGATTTTGTTAGTTGAGCAGTAAATCCATGGGTGTTTCTCTCTTAGCAGACAGTTTCATAATTCAGGGAAATGTTTTAATTGGTTAATTTAAAGTTAAGATGTGTTTCTTGTTTTATGTGGATGTTAATATGATAACTAATAAACTCTCTTTACACCAACAGGTTTGCAGTAGAGATGAGAATCCTGGGATAAAAGATGGTCTGTTGGTGTATGACTATGAAGGCCAGGGCTCCCCTGTTGGCTCTTTGGGCTGCTGCAGTTTTTTGGAATCAGACATTGACGTGCAATTCCTTAATGATCTTGGACCAAGGTTTAAAACGCTTGCTGAGATATGTGGAGGCAATACACTCCAAACTGAGATAACACAGGTGGACACTTCTGTAACTAGTGCTTCGGTAAACAACATTCAAATGTCAGAGACAAACTTGGAGACAAGTCAAGAAATGTCCTATTCATCCAATGTGCCGCCATCTAACTGCAGAACAGAGCAGACTTTAGTCAGTAAAACAATGGCGCAATCTGAAATAAGGACGAGCAAGGCTGCAGTGGGGGAAGGGATGATTTCAGGGCAAACAGGGATAGCACATCAGAACCAGATGCTCGTTTTAAACCAACAACAACCTGTCTATTTCACATCCACACCTGTGCTGCAGCCCATGCATTATGTTGTTCAGCAGCCCCTTCAGAGTACCATGATACTAGCTGAGGCACCTGCCCCCAATCTTCAGCATATGGTAGTGGTTAATGGCACTGACATTGGAGCATCCCAGGGTGTTATTGTTCAAGGTCAGACAATGATACCCAGTGCACAAACCCAGAGCTTTGGGACAGTGCTGGTGGACAGTATGGGAATCCAAGGAACCACTGGAAACTTGGTCTCTGGCGCCCAAAATATGAGTTTTGTTGAAGGCAAAGTCCCCGCAGGTTCCATGAAAGTATTAAATGGGAATCAGGCTAACCTCGTTCATGGTGGTACTACAGTAAACAAGCTGTCAGAATCTCATACAATCCGGAAAGTTGGGGAGTCAAACAGCAGAGGGCAGCAGCTTCAGAATGGAAGAGGTTTGCTCCAAAAGATTGAAGTCTCTGAGATTCAACAAGTTAGTGGTGGTGCATCCAATGGCACTCATGGCAGTGCATCTTTCAAACACACTTAGTACAGCCCCCACCAATAAAACTGTTGAGTAGAATCAGAGAAATTAACTAAGAAATTCTGCCTGTAAAGGGGTCAATAGACATCTTTGGTGTGGTCTAAGGTGATGGGAGCTTATGTGAGGCATGTACTAGATTAAGCATTAGTGGTCAAAAGTTGTTGTGTAGTTAGAATTAGATTTTATGCCCTGTAAATTTAGTTCAAATAGCATTTGATTTTTTCTGGCATAGCTTCTAAATGTTGACTACCAAAATTAGCATGAGATTATAGACATATTTAGAAGCTTCTACAATCGCCCTTGAGTTCTCCTAAACTTAAGAAGTTGGAATCAAGTTAGATATAAGCAACACCTCATAAAAGATGGTCTTTTCATTGCTATCAACAAAGATGAAAATTGAAAATTGAAATTATTGAATTTCCTAACCTAATTACAGATGTGACAAATGCTGATTTTCATACTTTTACTTCAAAGCATTTTCCTTCTTTTCACTATCAGTTTTTGTATTCCTGCCTCAAATAATCCCACATTGTTTATTCTATATTTTATATTGATTTATTATCACTAATCTTTTGTATTTAGTTTGTGTTAACATATTGCTATCTGAAACACTTTTTCTCTCTACAAACAACCATGTCATTCCTTTGCTCAAGACTGGTCCTGGGAATAAAGAACTCTTTCTTACACACACATTCACACGCTCAAATGGGGTACCATATAAGACAGACATACTGGTTCTAATAGGTGTTTTTTTATCATGCATTGATTATTTTTGGGTCTAAAAAAATCTGTTTTTAAGTTCCTTAGTCAATATTGTTGGTTATACAAATCCTTGTCATATTATTAAATAATCAAAGTGATGGAAATGTGGGTGTTCCTTGTTAAGAACAATGGTCAAAATGTGTTTATTAATGTTGGGTCTTAAAAGAAATGTATGTTGACCATGTCGCTAAACCCTGGTTGCAGCTAAAGAAAAAAATTGCTAATAAAGGTATTTTACTCTTCTGTTTTACTTGTGTATTTTTCCTTAATTATTGTTTTCCTAATACCAAACACTGTAGTTATTTTGTAATTAATGTAAATTTGGAAGGTGTCCTCACTTTTTGATGTTTGAGTGTAAATAAACTGGACTGTTAGATTTGCTCTGGCAGAAAGCTATTGTAGTATTGCAGCAATTGGAACAGCAAAAAAGCTTTTAAATAACAAAGCAGAAACCAGTTCCTTCTATCCTTTAGAGGCAACAAAGGGGACTTTATTAAGTCTACAGGCTACAGGATTACACTGTTAATAACCAGATAAAAATCCTAACAATGTTATAATATGAGTGTGTCAGGATTTTGTCGTGGATGAACCCGGATACAGTACGCACACACAGAGCTGAGTTTAAGAGAGTTAATTTAAAGGAGTGGATGATGATGGCAAGTGGAACCAGAGTTTGTTACCAGGCGGAGGTGAAGGATGCAGGAGCTGACTGGCAGCTGAGAGAATACACAGCTTCTCATAGACGGATAGCAGAGTCCACAGCTTCACAGAGACGGGTAACAGAGTTCACAGCTTCACAGAGACGGGTAACAGAGTCCACAGCTCTTCAGGGAAGGGTAACAGAGTCCACAGCTTCTTAGAGACGGCTAGCAGAGTCCACAGCTTCTCAGGGGCGGCGAGCAAAGTTAACAGCTTCTCAGAGATGACTAGCAGAGTCCACAGCTTTTCAGAAACGGGTAACAGAGTCCACAGCTTCACAGAGACGGGTAGCAGAGTACACAGCTTCTCAGAAACGACTAGCAGAGTCTAAAGCTCTTCAGGGAAGGGTAACAGAGTCCACAGCTTCTCAGAGACGGTTAGCAGAGTCCACAGCTTCTCAGAGACGGTTAGCAGAGTCAACAGCTTCTCAGAGACGGCTAGCAGAGTTAACAGCTTCTCAGAGACAGCTAGCAGGACTAACATTGAGGAGAAGCAGAGGTGGCATGGTACCAGTTATGCAGGAGACAAAAACAGACAGGCACGGAGTGGGTGTTGAACGACGATGGACCAGCGAGGAAATGAGAACGGAGGGAGACTTAAATAGGGGAACTAACAGGTGAAAAGAGTCTAAAGGGTCAAAACTACAACTGATCTAACCAGGGTGGGTGGAGGGAAGGTAGGATGGAGGGCTAGAAACAAGACAAAAGCTGATCAAACCAGGGTGAACCAAAACAAAGAGCATCCAACAGATGCTAGCCGAATAACAAGGGCAAACAGGCAAGATTGGCGACCAATGGCACAGGGCAAAACGGGCAAGATTGGCGACCAACGCCATAGGACAAAACAGGCAAGATAGGCGACTAACGCCACAGAGCAAAACAGGCAAGAAAGGCGACCAACGCCAGAGGGAAGGGATCAACAGACGTACGACAACGCTGGCACACAACTAGCGTACCGAAACGCCAGGGGAACAAACAGGCATACGGAATCGCCAGGGCAACAAACATACGTACGGAATCGCCAGGGGAACAGGCGGACTGAAACGCTAGGGCTCAACAATGTACCAAAACGCTGGAGCACAACTAGTGTACAGAAACACCAGGGAACAGGCGGACTGAAACACTAGGGCTCAACAACGTACGGTGTGGAGACTCATAAGGGCCCGTCTCGTAACGGCCCGTCTCGTTTCACCGGTTCGATGATTTGGCCACAAGAGAAGAGACAGTGAATTCAGAGGCAAAAAACAGTATAACATATATTTATTACAATTTGGAATTCCAAAGTGGGAGACACTTACAAGTTTTATTCAATTCAATTCAATTTATTTATATAGCGCCAAATCATGAAACATGTCATCTCAAGGCACTTTACAAAATCAAGTTCAATCATATTATACAGATTGGGTCAGATTATACAGATTGGTCAAAAATGTCCTATATAAGGAAATCAGTTGATTGCATCAAAGTCCCGACAAGCAGCATTCACTCCTGGGGAACCGTGGAGCCACAGGGAGAGTCGTCTGCATTGTACATGGCTTTGCTGCAATCCCTCATACTGAGCAAGCATGAAGCGACAGTGGGAAGAAAAACTCCCCATTAACGGGAAGAAAAACCTCCAGTAGAACCGGGCTCAGTATGAACGGTCATCTGCCTCGACCAACTGGGGGATCACAACTGCTGTACTGTATATCAGCTCATTGGTCTCTGTGATGGTCACAGTAGGTATATATATATGAACTTGCCACTCATTTATTTCATACGTGTGCAGTTTGCTGTTAAAAGAATGACAGTGTTCGAATCACCTTTTCAAATATTGTCCTAATATCAGTTGTTTGGGCTGATATTCACCAGACAATAGCTAACAGACTGAAGGTTATTTAACAAACATCAAGTAACTTAAAACTGTGCATAATGGCACAACAGCTGTATGTTTATCTGTGTGTAGCACCTTATCACCAAAGCAAATTCCTTATGTGTAAAATACTAGGAAATAAAGCTCATTCTGATTGTAATTTCTGACACTCCATGAATAAGCAGGTAAATAATGGATAGATGGACCAATAAACCATTTGTTTCCTCTTAATTGAATTACATCTGTTTTCTTTCAGTCATTCCACTCTTGATGTTCCTTTGTCAGTGTGGAGGTGCTACAAAATATAAGGACCTCTTACAGAAGACAGAGCAGAGACACAACAAGACAGACAAAAAGGCACAGAAGCACACATTGATCTAGTAATCTGTTCTACATTAGATGGTAGTAGCGGGTGAGCCGTCTTCTCTGGATGATGTCACAGTTAACAGAACGCCAGACCAGGTGTACCTACTATGAAGAAAAAGAGAGAGAGCAAAAAGTTAAAAGCTGAAATGACGACAGTCATTTCAATGTTATACAATGCAAAACTGGAGAACAGTAGACTGAAGAACAGTAGAAATCAGTAGAGTGAGAAAATTAGACCCTGATGTCCTCCAGCAGCCTAGGCATATCACAGCACAACTATAGAGATAGCTCAGAGTATGAGCCACTCTAACTATAAGCTTTGTCAAAAAGGAAAGTTTTAACATTAGTCTTAAAAATAGATAGGGTGTCTGCCTCACGGACCAAAACTGGGAGTTGGTTCCACAGGAGAGGAGCCTGATAGCTAAAGGATCTGCCTCCCATTCTATTTTTAGAGACTCTAGGAACCACCAGCAGACCTGCAGTCTGAGAGCGAAGTGCTCTGTTAGGAACATACGGGGTAATCAGAGTTCTGATATATGATGGAGCTTGATTATTAAGGGCTTTATACGTTAGAAGGAGAATTTTAAATTCTATTCTATACACATTTATCACCAAGTAGATATCCTAATCTTATCCCGGAAATGTTCTGCGTGAGTCGTAAGAAGTGTCTCAGCGCTTACACTCGAAACAAGCCTTTTTACCCAGAGGCGGTTCTAGAAGGGGGCTGGACTAACCCTCCCTTGACCAGCCTCCTAGTCTAAGTGAAGATGCTGAGTCTGCTAAAACATCTGTTTCCTGACACTTGAGCGTTAGATGTAATCTATTACCCTAGCTCGGTTCCTGGGAGTTAACTGAAATAACATTGAGACCTTGAGAAAAGAATTTTAAAAGCGTTATCTGCTCACAAGCCTCTCATAAATCCCCCGTTCCATCCCGTGGCTGGTACACGCTCGCTGAGGTCTGAATCCACCTTTGTGCTCTGGACACATTCTCATATTTAGCTTACTGGGTTAAAAGTTGATATCTGTATTACTTTAAAATACCCTATTATCATATAAGTAATTATATATTTCCATAACAACGGAAACGCTGGAGCACAACTAGCGTACAGAAACGGCAGGGAAAAAGCCCACAGAGGTGTGAGGGAAACGCCGGGGCATGAGGGAAACGCCGGAGGGTGAGGGAAGAGAACGCCGGGGCGCGACAGAAGAGAACGCCGGGGCATGAGGGAAACGCTGGGGCGCGAGGGAGGAGATCGCCGGGGCCTGACGGAAGAGAAGGCCGGGGCGCGCGGGAAACTGTAACATCTAAAACTCCAGGAAACAGGAACAAAGGGTGTCCTAACACACCAGGAAACAAGAAAGTAGGGCGTCCTAACAGGCCGGAGAACAAGAACGAAGGGCGTCCTAACATGCCGGGGAACAGGAACGGGGGGCGTCCTAACACGCCGGGGAACAGGAATGGAGGGTGTCCTAACATGCCGGAGAACAAGAACGGAGGGCGTCATAACTCGCCATGGAACAGGAACGGGGGGGCATCCTAACATGCCAGGGAACAAGAACGGAGGGCGTCCTAACACGCCGGGGAACCAAGGAAACTAAAACAGCAGGAGACAGAGGGCGTCTAACACGCCAGGAACAGATAAATCCAAGTACTAGGGAACGGAGGCCTAAACAAAAACTAAGAGGCTCGAACCAAACAAAGCTAAGGAGTGTGAAAAGCTCAAAACCAGGAATGAGAACCTAAGGAACACTAGGACCTAACGAGCGCTCGGACCTAAGGAACGCTGGGAGACGGCAGGAACCAATAAAGCGCAGGAACCCATAAAGTGCAGGAATCAGAGAGCAAGACAGAAACAAAGAACCAAGAACTAGAAAACAAAGGCAAAACTAGAAAACTAAGGCATAAACTAAACAATAAATCAAAACTTGAAAACTAGGGCAGGGATAACTACACAAAGCAGAACTAAAGCCAAGACTAGAAAATCAAAGCAAAACTAGAAAAGAAACAAAACACTAAAGCAAAACTAAAGCCTACACCGGAAGGCAAAATCTAGAATACTAAAATACTAGGGAAACAGAGGAACTAGGAGGACTCAGGTGAACAAGAACAGGGAAACCAGGGGGAAGCCAGAACCAAAACGAAACTACAGAGGACCAAAACCAAGGAACACAGGACCAAGACGAAATAAATGAGCGTAACACAGCTCCTATCTAAGGACCGGGACATCGCCGACTACGATCCTGGTGAGACGAACCAGAGGCGGGGCATCGGCAACTGCGATCCAGACGAAGCTGATCAAGAGGCAGATGGCATCCACGGAGATGGATGATGATGGCAAGTGGAACCAGAGTTCCACTAAAACTCCAGGAAAAGGGATCCCAAAGAAACAAAGGGGGCTTAAATTTTTTTTTCAGAAGGTGTTTAAATGTTCTGCAGAAAGGAAGAGTGGCAGAAGACTCTCTGCGCGCAAGCAGTTTGTCTGATGTGTTGTTTTTGTCATATCTTGTCCAACATAATGTGTCTTTTAATGGGATCATTGCATGAAAGGAGAGACTGTTTGAGTCTGCAGCGCTTGAGAGTGTGTGTGTGCGCGAGTGAGTCTGTGTGTGTAAATCTGCGTATATGTGCGTGCGTATGTATGTGCATATGTGTGGCTCAGAGTAGCGTCTGAATGGAGAGATTTACAGTGGAAAAGTACTGTGTGGAGTTGATCTTCGTAAAGGGAGAATGGAGGACAGAATATTGGTGAAAAGTTGTTATTATAGTTGATATTTGGCAGGGAATTAAACATTTCTTTGAGACAACTGAAAACGAAAAATGAAAAATATATTTTGTACAAGCATCATTTTAACTAATGTCATTTATTGCAAAATTGCATATTAAAATGGCCAAATGGGTTTTTACACTTTCATAAATAAAAAGATAAAATACAAGATTAATTGAAATTACAAATTTTTAGTAGTTTGACAGCCCTACTTTAGAGATAATACACCAGACTTATATCTGGTTGGAAAAAAAAGGGGGACGAAAAAGCATGAATCACCAGTCAGCAGAGCTAAAAGTTAAAAGGTGTTTAGCAAAAGGACAATGCTGCTGATTAGATAGATTTTATCAACACTGCGTCTAGTCATGCATCAGTTTTAAAGTTATCCTCAGATGGTGTTACTGATGTTAAAAATTTATGGAAAATGTTATTTGTTTGAATCATTTTAGTACAGAAGTTATAATTTGCAGAGAGGCAAAAATTGGCAAGAAATGAAAGCATTAGGAAAAAAATTAAAGGACAGATCCCAAAGTATTAATTTCATGTGAACACATTCTCTGAATTAGATAATTTGACTAAAGGCACAAAACTGGCTCTGTATGATGTTGTGTGCCCTCTTCTGCTGCAAATGATATTGAAAACTGTGCTTGAACGTTCCACATGCCAGATGAAACTTTATTGTCTTTAATAATTTCTTACTTGGAAGATGCAGTTACACAGCATTTTCCCTTAGCACCCCAGTAGTGGTTCCTAAATTTGACTGGGACCCACAACAGCAGTGAATTAGCAAAGATGGCGCTGCGCAGGCAGCAGTCAGTCACATCGGCGGTATCCCTTCTTTTCCTACTTTCTCCTTTTTATTGTGTTTTCTGGATTGCATGTATATTTTTGAATACCGCATCGGGTATTCTGAGCCTAGATGCCCTGAAGAAACCAACTTTTGGGACTCTAGTGATTATATTTTTGTTACTTTCGGCACATTTCGATGCCGCGAGTGGAGATCCCTTTGTCCGCAACTCCAAGCGTCCCTTGATCTACACGAGGAACCAGCTTCTCGGACTACGTGACTCCTCGCCCTGCGGCCCCGTTCATCACCACGCTGAGAAACTATACATCCCCGCAGAAATATGGAGGAGGCGGAGAGGATGTCGGGGCGGGAGGACGAAGCGGAGGAAAGGTTATTTACCATCGGTTGTCACTGGAAACGTTAGATCTTTACGGAACAAGACCGAGGAATTCACAGCACTAACCCGTTTCCAGAGTAAGTACAGAGACGCTAGCATTATGTGCTTCACGGAGACGTGGTTAGATGGATCTGTCCCAGACTCAGTGATCTCCACGGACGGCTTTAAACTTATCCGCGCGGACAGAACTTTTGCGGGGAGCGGAAAAAAGAGAGGGGGAGGGCTGGCGGTGTTTGTGAATGAGAGGTGGTGTAACGTGGCGCATGTTCACGTGAAGCAGCAGATATGCTGCTCGGATGTTGAACTTCTCGCAGTGAGCTTAAGACCTTATTACTTGCCGAGAGAGTTCGGCCACGTGATCATGCTCTGTGTTTACATCCCTCCCTCCGCGGACGCCGCCGCTGCGTGTGAACGGATCCACGCCGCTGTAAACAATCTGCAAACACAGCACCCCCGCGCTCTCCTGCTGATCACAGGGGATTTCAACCATGCCTCTCTCCGTTTCACCCTCCCCACGCTCACCCAGTATGTCATGTGTAAAACAAGGGACAATAAAACGCTGGACCTTTTTTATGCTAACGTTAAGGACGCTTACACCTCCGCCCCCCTCCCCCCTCTGGGATGCTCAGACCACAACCTCGTCTATCTGCTCCCCTATTACATTCCACTGGTGAGGAGACAAAAGGCACAGAAGAAGTCAGTGAAAGTTTGGTCAGACGAAGCCAGTGAGAAACTGAAGGACTGTTTCAGAACCACAGACTGGAGCATGTTCCAAAGCTCTCATGGAGAGGACATCAACAGCCTGACTGAATGCATCACTGACTACATGAACTTCTGTGTGGAGAGCATTGTGCCAACACGACGGCTACGATGCTTTCCAAACAACCCCCGCTGGGTGACCCCTGAGCTGAAAGTCCTCCTGAATCAGAAGAAGAGGGCTTTCTACTCAGGGGACAGAGAGGAGCAGCGTAGAGTCCAGCGGGAGCTCCAGTGGAAGATCAGGGCAGCAAAGAAGGATTATGGGAAGAAGATGGAGGAGCAGCTGGCACAGAACAACGTCAGGGATGTGTGGAGAGGTCTGAAGAACATCTCCGGCTTCGGGCAGAGGACCAGCAGGGCTGCAGACGGAGACACCAAGTCTGCAGATGAGTTGAACTCATTCTTCACCCGGTTCGACTCCCCCCACACTGGCCCCCTCCTTGCCCTCAACTCTCCACATGTCTCCAACCACCAGCGCTCCAGAGACCTACCATCCCCCCCACCGCCACTCCGATCAACGACTGACCCATCCACACCTTCAGCCATACCTTCCTCCCCCCTCACAGTCACACCAATGCAGGTGAGAGGACAGCTGACGAGGCTGAAACAAAGGAAAGCCTCAGGACCGGACGGCATCCCCCCAGGCTACTGAGGACCTGTGCAGATGAGCTCTGTGAGGTCCTCAGCTACATCTACAACCTGAGCCTCAGCCTGGGGGTGGTGCCCACCCTGTGGAAGACCTCCTGTGTGGTACCGGTTCCCAAAACGCCGCACGCCAGGGAACCGGCCGACTTCAGACCAGTCACTCTGACCTCCCACCTGATGAAGACCATGGAGCGCCTCATCCTAGCACACCTACACACCGTGGTGAGCCCCACCCTGGACCCGCTGCAGTTTGCCTACCAGCCCAACATTGGAGTAGAGGATGCCATCATCTACCTGCTGCAGCGGGCGCTCACCCACCTGGAGACCACCGGGAGCGCTGTGAGAGTCATGTTCTTTGACTTCTCCAGCGCTTTCAACACCATCAGACCGGTGCTACTGAGGGGGAAGCTGGAGGACGCTGGGGTGGACAAACATCTGGCTGACTGGACCATGGACTACCTCACTGACCGCCCTCAGTACGTGCGGCTGCACGGCTGTCAGTCAGAGGTGGCACTTTGCAGCACCGGGGCCCCCCAGGGCACCGTACTATCTCCGTTTCTCTTCACCCTTTACACCTCGGACTTCACCTACAACACGGACAGCTGCCACCTTCAGAAGTTCTCTGACGACTCGGCCATTGTGGGCTGTGTGTCTGAGGGGAACGAGGTGGAGTACCGGTCGGTCATCATGGACTTTGTGGACTGGTGTGAGAAGAACCATCTGTGCTTAAACACCAGTAAGACCAAGGAGATGGTGATTGACTTCAGGAGAAGACCCCCACCTCACTCACCTGTGAACATCCAGGGGCAGGACATAGAAACTGTGGAGAGTTTCAAATACCTGGGTGTTCACGTCAACAATAAGCTGGACTGGACACATAACACCGGCGCTCTGTATAAGAAGGGCCAGAGCCGCCTCCACCTCCTGAGGAGGCTGAGGTCCTTTGGAGTGAGCCGGCCTCTGCTAAAAACTTTCTATGACTCTGTGGTGGCCTCAGCCCTCCTCTACGCTGTCGTCTGCTGGGCTCCTGGCAGCGCAGAGTGGGACAGAAAGAGACTGAACAAGCTGGTGAGGAAGGCCACTTCTGTCCTAGGCTGCACTCTGGACTCAGTGGAGGAAGTAGCTGAGAGGAGGGTGTTGTCCAAGTTCACATCCATCATGGACAACACCTTCCACCCCCTGCACCAGACTGTAGAGGAGCTGAGCAGCTCCTTCAGTGCAAGACTTAGGCATCCTGTCTGTAAAAAGGAGCGCTACCGCAGGTCATTCATTCCTGCTGCTATTAGACTTTACAATGCTGCACTGTAACTGCAACTGTGACCATAACTGTAATAATTAATGTGCAGTAACCAAGGTGCAATAATCTATTTAATACACTGTCCTACAACCCGTGCAATAATCCTGATGTAGTGACTTCTGCTGCTATCACCACCTGAACATAAGTCAGCCCACATGTATGTATGTATGTATGTATGTACAAATGTATACAATGTATATGCACGTACATACGCGTAGGTGCGTATGTAAGTAGGCGCATAGATATATGTATATATTTAAGTATATAGATATGTTTATATATATTTATATATAGACCACTAAGAATGTAAATGAGACATCATATGCCCATTCCTATTTCCTTTTTTGTATTTTTTGGTATTCTTTTTGATCCATTGTATATATGAAGATTCACTGTATATAACTGAATGCACCTTCCCTACTCTGCACCTTCTTGTATGAACCGATGTGACGAGTGAATTTCTCCATTGTGAGATCAATAAAGACTATCTTATCTTATCTTATTACTTAGAGAAGTAATGTTAAAAGGTGTATCCTCTTCAGTATTACAGCTGATGAAACAAAATCGTTATAGGCTTGATTGTGATTATGCTCGCTGGGAAAAAACATTTGGTACATAATTTTTTAATGTGGCTCAGGATGGGGGAGAGGAAGAGAAAATAAAATAAAAAATGGTGGGTATTACAAGATCCATTATTTACATGTGATGGTTTCAGCAGTTGGATTTTCAACCCTGAAGGTGTCACCTCAGTTTAATTTACTCCAAGGAGGAGGCGTGCCTCCTTTTCTCTATTCTTTATATAATGACAGGTCTGTTGGTCCTGAATGTGGAAGCAGATGGCAGTTTGGTGGTCAGTGTGGCGTCAAGTGTTGAACGCAGGGCGTGATAGATGAGTGTTTGGAGCTGATATGGTGGACATGTTATAGATTCAACTTTATTGTCATTACACAGGTACAGGTACAAGGCAACGGAATGCAGTTTAGGTCTAACCAGAAGTGCAATAGCAGCAAGTGCAGGATAAACAATGGTTCCATAAGTACAGGGTACAGGACATGGGTTTTTACTGAATAAATATAGAGATGGATACTATTATTAACAGAATTTAACTGATAGATTTGTCCTATGAGTATAATATTTAGATAACTAGAAAATTTCTGAAGAAATTTAGCAAGGCGCCTGCCTTTTGGTGCATACCGTACCGTCAAGAATACTAACAGGAAGTAACACTGCGAATTTCAGCTTCCTACAGTCTTCATAGCCCTCGCAGCGGCCGTTGAAAGGTGCCATGTTAAGTCAATGGACCTCCTAGGAGCCTCTTGCTAGCAGCATTGTCATGGAGACTCACTGACAGCTGCAGTCCTCTCTCTGTCTGTAAAGGCAGAAGAACCCAGGCTAAGCAGAAGAACATAGGACCTTCCTAAAGCTACTTCTGGTTAGCAACATGCTAACGGTTAGCCGCTAGCATGGTTGTGTTCAGTATCATCGGGTGATGTTACTCTGTTAGTTTGGTTGATATCCTGTACTGAGAAGTGCCTAAAAAGGGAGAAAATCCTAAAATTCAACAAATCTGTCAAGCAGGAGTTTGTACAAGCATCTTATAGCTACTTCCGGTTAGCAACATGCTAACCGTTAGCCGCTAGCATGGTTGTGTTCAGTATCACCGGGTGATTGTACTCTGTCAGTTTGGTCAAAATCCTGTACTGGGATGTGCCTCAAATAGGGAAAAAATACGTCATTTATAACGTTGCCATGGTAACTCAAAATGGCGGGTGGTACAAAAAAATACTTCATGTGATCAGCACACATGTTTTATTATACACAATGTGGGGATTATAATACAAAATTCTAAGTGTCCCACACCAGAAATCGATCCCCAGACCTCTTGCATGCAAAGCCTGCACTTTCCCTCTGAGCTATACTGTAGCGTCATATCTGGGCATGCATTATTGGAACCATAAGGGGTTTGGTCCGCAATTGAAAAGCATTGGAAGTTTGACACCTCATAGCTGGGAGATGCTTTATGCCACGTAGCCCAAATTTCTTGTGAAGCTTTCTCTCTAAAGTAAGAACAGACGCTGTGAAGCAGAAGTTGGTGAGACCTTCCTAGAGCTACTTCCGGTTAGCAACATGCTAACCGTTAGCCGCTAACAAGGTTGTGTTCAGTACCACCGGGTGATTGTACTTTGTCAGTTTGGTCCAAATCCTGTACTGGGAAGTGCCTCAAATAGGGGTGCCAATACTTAATGTCACCAAACGTGACCAAAGTTCATGGGTCACATTGGCCTCCTTTAGCAACTCAGCCTCACCACATCTGGGCCCAGAACTCAACATTTGAACAAAATGGTGTGTAGTGCCATTTCCCACATGTGGGTGGTGCTGTATTGGCCAATTGGGTCGTGTCTGGGCATCATGCCAGGTCCTGTTGGAAGCAAAGGCCCAATAGGAAAGCATGTAAAATCCAAAATGGCACAGAAAACTGACACATGGCTGAAAGTCACATGAAAATTTTAAAATGTTAAGAGGAAGTGACTGTGCGAATTTCAGATTTCTACATTAATCACAGCCGCTGCAGCGGGCGTCGAAAGTTGCCATTCTATCTCAATGGAGCGTCTCCCTCTGGCCCTCAGAGTTCTGTCGTCATGGAAACTCACTGACACAGCTGCAGCGGGCCAGACTGAAGTGCAGACACTTTGTGTCAGAGGCTGCTATTGGATTATAATGGAGAACTTTGCCTCGAACAACGCTCCATATCTCCTGATCCATAAATGGTAGAGACGTAATTTTTTCTGCGTTTAGTTCGTAACGGATAGGGGAAGAGGAAAAGCTATCGTTTTTTGCTGGAAAAAGTTTAATAAAGGCGTAAAAAATTATGATCTAAATGGCATTTTTATGGATTTTCAGAAATCCTCTAAAAAGGGTCCCGAACAAATCGCTGTAACTCAAAAAGTATAAGAGATATCAAAATAATTCTTTCACCATGAGTATCAGCAGGCTTTTGAGGACCATGAAGCTCATTTTTATGTTTGTACAAAAATCGGTGTAGACATAGCGACGATGTAAAAAAGTGGTTGATGTGGGAAAATGCAGCTCCAAAGCGTTTTTAGGATTTTGCACATTCGCTACTCCCGAACAAATTGTTCCTGCAGAAAAACCGTAACAGTTATCCACATAATTCCTTTTTTGTGAGTGCCAGAAGGGTTGGGACATTCATGTGTGAAAGTCTCATGTCTGTACATAAAACGGTTTAGGAGTAGCGACGATGCGAAAACATGGGATGTTTTGGATTTTTAGACGTCATTTTTCAAAACTGCTCCATAGGAAATGAATGGGGGAGGTTTCGGGTTTGTGTCGGTCTGAGGTGATTTGCGAAAACTCTATAAATGCCACACCAATGAGGGTTACATTTCCCGAATCCTGACAAAAATACCTACGTTTTGATGTATAATTTGTCTACATAGAGGGAAAACTGAGCGAGTAAGGTCAAGTTGTTCGGAGTTTTGAAATCTTTAAAAAAGCTAGAGTGGGCCACTCTGGCAGTTGAAGAATTCCGTCATTGACTTTCATTATAAACGAAGATTTCGCTGATTTTTGGACATGAGCTTTGAGGAGTACTTGTGAGGAGACGATAACAGATATCCACATCGCATTTTCATTTTTGAGTAGTTCACAGATATATCTACAAACTGGAAGTTAAACGGTGTTCGTAGGTGAAAGCATGACGACACAGTACAGCGTTGAAAATGGTCATTTGGAGGCTTTTTTGAGGCTTTCTTTCTACCCGACTCCATTCATTCCTATGGGTTTTTTGGGGGTGGTTTTTCGCTAATTTTGTTGCCATGGTAACTCGAAACCCCAATAAAAGTAGTAGCACACTATTCCCGACCGAGCCGCACGTTTTGATACCTATGTTGTGGGGGTGCACGCTACGGTTCGGGCCACATTAACGCACAAATAATTAAGAATATTAATAACTAGAAAAATTTCTGAAGAAATTTAGCAAGGCGCCTGCCACTTGGTGCGTACCGTACCGTCAGAAATAGCAACAGGAAGTAACACTGCAAATTTCAGGTTCCTACGGTCTTCACAGCCCTCGCAGCGGCTGTTGAAAGGTGCCATGTTAAGTCAATGGACCTCCTAGGAGCCTCTTGCTAGCAGCGTTGTCATGGAGACTCACTGACAGCTACAGCCCTCTCTGTCTGTAAAGGCAGAAGAACTCTGGCTAAGCAGCAGTTGGTAGGACCTTCCTAAAGCTATTTCCGTTAGCAACATGCTAACGGTTAGCCGCTAGCATGGCTGTGTTCAGTATCACCGGGTGATGTTACTCTGTTAGTTTGGTTGAAATCCTGTACTGAGAAGTGCCTAAAAAGGGAGAAAATGCTAAAATTCACCAAATCTGTCAAGCAGAAGTTTGTACAGGCTTCCTAGAGCTAATTCCGGTTAGCAACATGCTAGCCGTTAGCCGCTAACATGGTTGTGTATGATATCACTGGGTGAGTGTACTCTGTCAGTTTGGTCCAAATCCTGTACTGGGATGTGCCTCAAATAGGGAGAAAAAACGTCATTTATAACGTTGCCATGGTAACTCAAAATGGCGGGTGGTACAAAAAATACTTCATGGGATCAGCACACATGTTTTGATATTCACACTGTGAGGATTATAATACAAAACTCCAAGTTTTCCATACCGGGAATCGATCCCACGACCTCTTGCATGCAAAGCCTGCACTTTCCATCTGTGCTACACTGTAGCGCCATATATGGGCATGCATTATTGGAAACATAAGTGGTTTGATCCAAAATGGCACAGAAAACTGACACATGGCTGAAAGTCACATGGAAATTTTAAAATGTTAAGAGGAAGTGACTGTGCGAATTTCAGATTTCTACATTAATCACAGCCACTGCAGTGAGCGATGAAAGTTGCCATTGTATCTCAATGGAGCGTCTAGCTCTGGCCCTCAGAGTTCCGTCGTCATGGAAACTCACTGACACACCTGCAGCGGCCGAAGTGCAGACACTTTGGTCACAATAAGTCCCATTGGATTATAATGGAGAACTTTGCCTCGAACAACACACGATTTCTCCGGAACCGTAAATGGTAGAGACGTAATTTTTTCTGTGTTTATTTCGTAACGGATAGGGGAAGAAGACTTGCTATCGGTTTTTGCTGGAAAAAGTTTAATAAAGGCGTAAAAAATTATGATCTAAAGGACATTTTTATGAAATTTCAGAAATCCTCTTTAAATGGTCCCGAACAAATCGCTCTGGCTAAAAAAGTATAAGAGATATCAAAATAATTCTTTCACTGTGAGTATCAGCAGGCTTTTGATGACCATGTAGATCATTTTCATATTTTTACAAAAATCGGTGTAGGCACAGCGACGATGTAAAAAAGTGGATGATGTGGGAAAATGCAGCTCCAAAGCGATTTCAGGATTTTGCACATTCGCTACTCCCGAACAAATTGTTCCTGTGGAAAAACCGTAACAGTTATCCACAAAATTCATTTTTCTTGAGTGCCAGAAGGGTTGGGACATTCATGTGTGAAAGTCTCATTCCTGTACATAAAACGGTTTAGGAGTAGTGACGATGCGAAAACATGTGATGTTTTGGATTTCCAGACGTCATTTTTCAAAACCGCTCCATAGGAAATGAATGGGGGAGGTTTCGGGTTTGTGTCGGTCTGAGGTGATTTACGAAAAATCTATAAAAGCCACACCAATGAGGGTTACATTTCCCGAATCCAGACAAAAATACCTACGTTTTGATGTATAATTTGTCTACATAGAGTGAAAATTGAGTGAGTAAGGACAAGTTGTTCGGAGTTTTGAAATCTTTAAAAAAGCTAGAGTGGCCCACTCTAGCGGTTGGAGAATTCCGTCATTGACTTTCATTGTAAACGATGATTTCGCTGATTTTTGGACATGAGCTTTGAGGAGTTACTGTGAAGAGACGATAAAAAATATCCATATGCCGTTTTCACTTCTGAGTAGTTCACAGATATATCTACAAACTGGAAGTTAAACGGTGTTCGTAGGTGAAAGCATGACAACACAGTACAGCGTTGAAAATGGTCATTTGGAGGCTTTTTTGAAGCTTTCTTTCTACCCGACTCCATTCATTCCTATGGGTTTTTTGGGGGTGGTTTTTCGCTAATTATGTTGCCATGGTAACTCGAAATCCCAATAAAAGTAGTAGCACACATCTCGTAATCGAGCCACAGGTTTTGATACCTATATTGTGGGGGTGCACGCTACAGTTCGGAACGCATTAATCGTGACGGAAGAAGAAGTAAAGAATAATAAATAGTCCGTTTAGAGGTGAATAGTAATAGGTGCCTCCATGCATTTGCATGGGAGGCAGTGCTGTGCTTCGCACAGCACTGCCTCCTCATTGCAAATGCTATGGCAGGCGCCTAACTAGAAAAATTTCTGAAGAAATTTAGCAAGGCGCCTGCCACTTGGTGCGTATCGTGCCATCAGAAATAGCAACAGGAAGTAACACTGCGAATTTCAGCTTCCTACGGCCTTCACAGCCCCTGCAGCGGCCGTTGAAAGGTGCCATGTTAAGTCAATGGACCTCCTAGGAGCCTCTTGCTAGCAACGTTGTCATGGAGACTCACTGAAAGCTACAGCCCTCTGTGTCTGTAAAGGCAGAAGAACTCTGGCTAAGCAGCTGTTGGTAGGACCTTCCCAAAGCTATTTCCGGTTAGCAACATGCTAACGGTTAGCCGCTAGCATGGCTGTGTTCAGTATAACCGGGTGATGTTACTCTGTTAGTTTGGTTGAAATCCTGTACTGAGAAGTGCCTAAAAAGGGAGAAAATCCTAAAATTCACCAAATCTGTCAAGCAGAAGTTTGTACAGGCTTCCTAGAGCTACTTCCGGTTAGCAACATGCTAACCATTAGCCGCTAACATGGTTGTGTCTGGTATCATCGGGTGATTGTACTCTGTCAGTTTGGTCCAAATCCTGTACTGGGAAGTGCCTCAAATAGGGAGAAACTACATTGTTTATAACGTTGCCATGGTAACTCAAAATGGCGCATGGTAACTCAAAATGGCGGGTGGTACGAAAAAATACTTCATTGGATCAGCACACATGTTTTAATATACACATTGTGGGGATTATAATACAAAACTCTTAGTCTCCCAAGCCGGGAATCGATCCCACAACCTCTTGCATGCAAAGCCTGCACTTTGCATCTGAGCTATACTGGAGTGCCATATATGGGCATGCATTATTGGGACCATAACGTGTTTGGTCCCCCATTGAAAAGCATTGGATGTTTGACACCTCATAGCTTGGAGATGCTTTATGCGATGTAGCCCAAATTTCTTGTGGAGCTTTCTCTCTAATGTAAGAACAGACTCTGTGAAACAGAAGTTGGTGAGATCTTCCTAGAGCTACTTCCGGTTAGCAACATGCTAACCATTAGCCGCTAACATGGTTGTGTCTGGTATCATCGGGTGATTGTACTCTGTCAGTTTGGTCCAAATCCTGTACTGGGAAGTGCCTCAAATAGGGAGAAACTACATTGTTTATAACGTTGCCATGGTAACTCAAAATGGCGCATGGTAACTCAAAATGGCGGGTGGTACGAAAAAATACTTCATTGGATCAGCACACATGTTTTAATATACACATTGTGGGGATTATAATACAAAACTCTTAGTCTCCCAAGCCGGGAATCGATCCCACAACCTCTTGCATGCAAAGCCTGCACTTTGCATCTGAGCTATACTGGAGTGCCATATATGGGCATGCATTATTGGGACCATAACGTGTTTGGTCCCCCATTGAAAAGCATTGGATGTTTGACACCTCATAGCTTGGAGATGCTTTATGCGATGTAGCCCAAATTTCTTGTGGAGCTTTCTCTCTAATGTAAGAGCAGACTCTGTGAAACAGAAGTTGGTGAGATCTTCCTAGAGCTACTTCCGGTTAGCAACATGCTAACCATTAGCCGCTAACATGGTTGTGTCTGGTATCATCGGGTGATTGTACTCTGTCAGTTTGGTCCAAATCCTGTACTGGGAAGTGCCTCAAATAGGGAGAAACTACATTGTTTATAACGTTGCCATGGTAACTCAAAATGGCGCATGGTAACTCAAAATGGCGGGTGGTACGAAAAAATACTTCATTGGATCAGCACACATGTTTTAATATACACATTGTGGGGATTATAATACAAAACTCTTAGTCTCCCAAGCCGGGAATCGATCCCACAACCTCTTGCATGCAAAGCCTGCACTTTGCATCTGAGCTATACTGGAGTGCCATATATGGGCATGCATTATTGGGACCATAACGTGTTTGGTCCCCCATTGAAAAGCATTGGATGTTTGACACCTCATAGCTTGGAGATGCTTTATGCGATGTAGCCCAAATTTCTTGTGGAGCTTTCTCTCTAATGTAAGAGCAGACTCTGTGAAACAGAAGTTGGTGAGATCTTCCTAGAGCTACTTCCGGTTAGCAACATGCTAACCATTAGCCGCTAACATGGTTGTGTCTGGTATCATCGGGTGATTGTACTCTGTCAGTTTGGTCCAAATCCTGTACTGGGAAGTGCCTCAAATAGGGAGAAACTACATTGTTTATAACGTTGCCATGGTAACTCAAAATGGCGCATGGTAACTCAAAATGGCGGGTGGTACGAAAAAATACTTCATTGGATCAGCACACATGTTTTAATATACACATTGTGGGGATTATAATACAAAACTCTTAGTCTCCCAAGCCGGGAATCGATCCCACAACCTCTTGCATGCAAAGCCTGCACTTTGCATCTGAGCTATACTGGAGTGCCATATATGGGCATGCATTATTGGGACCATAACGTGTTTGGTCCCCCATTGAAAAGCATTGGATGTTTGACACCTCATAGCTTGGAGATGCTTTATGCGATGTAGCCCAAATTTCTTGTGGAGCTTTCTCTCTAATGTAAGAGCAGACTCTGTGAAACAGAAGTTGGTGAGATCTTCCTAGAGCTACTTCCGGTTATAAATGCCACATGAATGAGGGTTACATTTCCCAAATCCTGACAAAAATACCTACGTTTTGATGTATAATTTGTCTACGTAGAGTGAAAATTGAGCGAGTAAGGTCAAGTTGTTCGGAGTTTTGAAATCTTTAAAAAAGCTAGAGTGGGCCACTCTAGCGGTTGGAGAATTCCGTCATTGACTTTCATTGTAAACGATGATTTCGCTGATTTTTGGACATGAGCTTTGAGGAGTAACTGTGAGGAGACGATAATAGATATCCACATCCCGTTTTCACTTCTGAATAGTTCACAGATATATCTACAAACTGGAAGTTAAACGGTGTTCGTAGGTGAAAGCATCACGACACAGTACAGCGTTGAAATTGGTCATTTGGAGGCTTTTTTGAGGCTTTCTTTCTACCCGACTCCATTTATTCCTATGGGGGTTTTTGGGGGGTGTTTTCGCTAATTTTGTCGCCATGGTAACTCGAAACCCCAATAAAAGTAGTAGCACACATTTCGTAATCGAGCCGCAGGTTTTGATACCTATATTGTGGGGGTGCACGCTACGGTTCGGGCCGCATTAGCCGTGACGGAATAATAATAAAGAATAACTAGAAAAATTTCTGAAGAAATTTAGCAAGGCGCCTGCCACTTGGTGCGTACCGTACCGTCAGAAATAGCAACAGGAAGCAACACTGCGAATTTCAGGTTCCTATGGCCTTCACAGCCCTCGCAGCGGCCGTTGAAAGGTGCCATGTTAAGTCAATGGACCTCCTAGGAGCCTCTTGCTAGCAGCGTTGTCATGGAGACTCACTGACAGCTACAGCCCTCTCTGTCTGTAAAGGCAGAAGAACCCTGGCTAAGCAGCAGTTGGTAGGACCTTCCTAAAGCTATTTCCGGTTAGCAACATGCTAACGGTTAGCCGCTAGCATGGTTGTGTTCAGTATCAGCGGGTGATGTTACTCTGTTAGTTTGGTTGAAATCCTGTACTGAGAGGTGCCTAAAAAGGGAGAAAATCCTAAAATTCACCAAATCTGTCAAGCAGGAGTATGTACAAGCTTCTTATAGCTACTTCCGGTTAGCAACATGCTAACTGTTAGCCGCTAACATGGTTGTGTATGGTATCACTGGGTAAGTGTACTCTGTTAGTTTGGTCCAAATCCTGTACTGGGATGAGCCTCAAATAGGGAGAAAAAAGTTGTTTATAACGTTGCCATGGTAACTCAAAATGGCGGGTGGTACAAAAAAATACTTCATGGGATCAGCACACATGTTTTAATATACACACTGTGGGGATTATAATACAAAACTCTAAGTCTCCCACACCGGGAATCGATCCTACGACCTCTTGCATACTAAGCCTGCACTCTTCCTCTGAGCTATACTGTAACGCCATATATGGGCATGCATTATTGGGACCATAAGGGGTTTGGTCTCCCATTGAAAAGCATTGGATGTTTGACACCTGATAGTTTGGAGATGCTTTATGCCACGTAGCCCAAATTTCATGTGGAGCTTTCTCTCTAAAGTAAGAACAGACTCTGTGAAGCAGAAGATGGTGAGACCTTTCTAGAGCTACTTCCGGTTAGCAACATGCTAACAGTTAGCCGCTAACATGGTTGTGTTCAGTATCACCGGGTGATTGTACTCTGTCAGTTTGGTCCAAATCCTGTACTGGGAAGTGCCTCAAATAGGGGTGCCAATACTTAATGTCACCAAGTGTGACCAAAGTTCATTGGTCAGATTGGCCTCCTTTAGCAACTCAACCTCACCACATCTGGGCCCAGAACTCAACATTTGACCAAAATGGTCAGTGGTGCCATTTCCCACATGTGGGTGGTGCTGTATTGGCCAATTGGGTCGTGTCTAGGCATCATGCCAGGTCCTGTTTGAAGCAAAGGCCCAATAGGAAAGCATGTAAAATCTAAAATGGGACAGAAAATTGACACATGGCTGAAAGTCACATGAAAATTTTAAAATGTTAAGAGGAAGTGACTGTGCGAATTTCAGATTTCTACATTAATCACAGCCGCTGCAGCTGGCGTCGAAAGTTGCCATTCTATCTCAATGGAACGTCTCCCACTGGCCCTCAGAGTTCCGTCGTCATGGAAACTCACTGACACAGCTGCAGCGGGCCAGTCTAAAAGAGTGCAGACACTTGGTGTCCAAGTCTGCCTATTGGATTATAATGGAGAACTTTGCCTCGAACAACGCACGATTTCTCCGGAACCGTAAATGGTAGAGACGTAATTTTTTCTGTGTTTATTTCGTAAAGGATAGGGGAAGAAGACTTGCTATCGGTTTTTGCTGGAAAAAGTTTAATAAAGGCGTAAAAAATTATGATCTAAATGGGATTTTTATGGATTTTCAGAAATCCTCTTAAAACGGTTCCGAACAAATCGCTGTAACTAAAAAAGTATAAGAGATATCAAAATAATTCTTTCACTATGAGTATCAGCAGGCTTTTGATGACCATGTAGCTCATTTTCATATTTTTTTAAAAATCGGTGTAGACACAGCGACGATGTAAAAAGTGGTTGATGTGGTAAAATGCAGCTCCAAAGCGTTTTTAGGATTTTGCACATTCGCTACTCCCGAACAAATTGTTCCTGCGGGAAAACCGTAACAGTTATCCACAAAATTCCTTTTTTGTGAGTGCCAGAAGGGTTGGGACATTCATGTGTGAAAGTCTCATGTCTGTACATAAAACAGTTTAGGAGTAGCAACGATGCGAAAACATGTGATGTTTTGGATTTTTAGACGTCATTTTTCAAAACCGCTCCATAGGAAATGAATGGGGGAGGTTTCGGGTTTGTGTTGCTCTGAGGTGATTTGCGAAAAATCTATAAATGCCACACCAATGAGGGTTACATTTCCCGAATCCTGACAAAAATACCTACGTTTTGATGTATAATTTGTCTGCGTAGAGCGAAAATTGAGCGAGTAAGGTCAAGTTGTTCGGAGTTTTGAAATCTTTAAAAAAGCTAGAGTGGGCCACTCTAGCGGTTGGAGAATTCCGTCATTGACTTTCATTGTAAACGATGATTTCGCTGATTTTTGGACATGAGCTTTGAGGAGTACTTGTGAGGAGACGATTACAGATATCCACATCCCGTTTTCACTTCTGAGTAGGTCACAGATATATCTACAAACTGGAAGTTAAACGGTGTTCGTAGGTGAAAGCATGACGACACAGTACAGCGTTGAAAACGGTCATTTGGAGGCTTTTTTGATGCTTTCTTTCTACCCGACTCCATTCATTCCTATGGGGTTTTTTGGGGGTGGTTTTTCGCTAATTTTGTTGCCATGGTAACTCGAAACCCCAATAAAAGTACTAGCACACATCTCGTAATCGAGCCACAAGTTTTGGTACCTATATCGTGGGGGTGCTCGCTACAGTTCGGGCCGCATTTATCGTGATGTAAGAAAAATAAAGAATAATAATAAATAAGCCGTTTAGAGGTGAATAGTAATAGGTGCCTCCATGCATTTGCATTGGAGGCAGTGCTGTGCTTCGCACAGCACTGCCTCCTCATTGCAAATGCTATGGCAGGCGCCTAATAAGATAGAGACGCGTTTAGAGGTGCATAGTAATAGGTGCCTCCATGCATTTGCATGGGAGGCAGTGCTGTGCTTCGCACAGCACTGCCTCCTCATTGCAAATGCTATGGCAGGCGCCTAATAAATAAGCCGTTTAGAGGTGAATAGTAATAGGTGCCTCCATGCATTTGCATGGGAGGCAGTGCTGTGCTTCGCACAGCACTGCCTCCTCATTGCAAATGCTATGGCAGGCGCCTAACTAGAAAAATTTCTGAAGAAATTTAGCAAGGCGCCTGCCACTTGGTGCGTACCGTACCGTCAGAAATAGCAACAGGAATAACACTGCGAATTTCAGGTTCCTAGGGTCTTCACAGCCCTCGCAGCGGCCGTTGAAAGGTGCCATGTTAAGTCAATGGACCTCCTAGGAGCCTCTTGCTAGCAGTGTTGTCATGGAGACTCACTGACAGCTGCAGCCCTCTCTCTGTCTGTAAAGGCAGAAGAACTCTGGCTAAGCAGCAGTTGGTAGGACCTTCCTAAAGCTATTTCCGTTAGCAACATGCTAACGGTTAGCCGCTAGCATGGCTGTGTTCAGTATCACCGGGTGATGTTACTCTGTTAGTTTGGTTGAAATCCTGTACTGAGAAGTGCCTAAAAAGGGAGAAAATCCTAAAATTCACCAAATCTGTCAAGCAGAAGTTTGTACAGTCTTCCTAGAGCTACTTCCGGTTAGCAACATGCTAACCGTTAGCCGCTAACATGGTTGTGTTTGGTATCACTGGGTGAGTGTACTCTGTTAGTTTGGTCCAAATCCTGTACTGGGATGAGCCTTAAATAGGGAGAAAAAACGTCGTTTATAACGTTGCCATGGTAACTGAAAATGGCGGGTGGTACAAAAAAATACTTCATGGGATCAGCACATATGTTTTGATATACACACTGTGGGGATTATAATACAAAAATCTTAGTCTGCCATGCTGGGTTTCGATCCCACGACCTCTTGCATGCAAAGCCTGCACTTTACATCTGAGCTATACTGTAGCGCCATATATGGGCATGCAGTATTGGGACCATAAGGGCTTTGGTCCCCCATTGAAAAGCATTGGATGTTTGACACCTGATAGCTTGGAGATGCTTTATGCCATGTAGCCCAAATTTCTTGTGGAGCTTTCTCTCTAAAGTAAGAACAGACTCTGTGAAGCAGAAGATGGTGAGACCTTTCTAGAGCTACTTCCGGTTAACAACATGCTAACAGTTAGCCGCTAAGATGGTTGTGTTCAGTATCACCGGGTGATTGTACTCTGTCAGTTTGGTCCAAATCCTGTACTGGGAAGTGCCTCAAATAGGGGTGCCAATACTTAATGTCACCAAACGTGACCAAAGTTCATTGGTCAGATTGGCCTCCTTTAGCAACTCAGCCTCACCACATCTGGCCCCAGAACTCAACATTTGACCAAAATAGTGTGTAGTGCCATTTCCCACATGTGGGTGGTGCTGTATTGGCCAAGTGGGTCGTGTCTAGGCATCATGCCAGGTCCTGTTGGAAGCAAAGACCCAATAGGAAAGCATGTAAAATCCAAAATGGGACAGTAAACTCACACATGGCTGAAAGTCACATGAAAATTTTAAAATGTTAAGAGGAAGTGACTGTGCGAATTTCAGATTTCTACATTAATCACAGCCGCTGCAGCTGGCGTCGAAAGTTGCCATTCTATCTCAATGGAACGTCTCCCACTGGCCCTCAGAGTTCCGTCGTCATGGAAACTCACTGACACAGCTGCAGCGGGCCAGTCTAAAAAAGTGCAGACACTTGGTGTCCAAGTCTGCCTATTGGATTATAATGGAGAACTTTGCCTCGAACAACGCACGATTTCTCCGGAACCGTAAATGGTAGAGACGTAATTTTTTCTGTGTTTATTTCGTAAAGGATAGGGGAAGAAGACTTGCTATCGGTTTATGCTGGAAAAAGTTTAATAAAGGCGTAAAAAATTATGATCTAAAGGACATTTTTATGAAATTTCAGAAATCCTCTGAAAATGATCCCGAACAAATCGCTCTGGCTAAAAAAGTATAAGAGATATCAAAATAATTCTTTCACTGTGAGTATCAGCAGGCTTTTGATGACCATGTAGCTCATTTTCATATTTTTACAAAAATCGGTGTAGGCACAGCGACGATGTAAAAAAGTGGATGATGTGAGAAAATGCAGCTACAAAGCGATTTCAGGATTTTGCACATTCGCTACTCCCGAACAAATTGTTCCTGTGGAAAAACCGTAACAGTTATCCACAAAATTCTTTTTTTGTGAGTGCCAGAAGGGTTGGGACATTCATGTGTGAAAGTCTCATGTCTGTACATAAAACGGTTTAGGAGTAGCGACGATGCGAAAACATGTGATGTTTTGGATTTTTAGACGTCATTTTTCAAAACCGCTCCATAGGAAATGAATGGGGGAGGTTTCGGGTTTGTGTCGGTCTGAGGTGATTTGCGAAAAATCTATAAATGCCACACCAATGAGGGTTACATTTCCCGAAGCCTGACAAAAATACCTACGTTTTGATGTATAATTTGTCTACATAGAGTGAAAATTGAGCGAGTAAGGTCAAGTTGTTTGGAGTTTTGAAATCTTTAAAAAAGCTAGAGTGGCCCACTCTAGCGGTTGGAGAATTCCGTCATTGACTTTCATTGTAAACGATGATTTCGCTGATTTTCGGACATGAGCTTTGAGGAGTAACTGTGAAGAAGACGATAAAAGATATCCACATCCCGTTTTCACTTCTGAGTAGGTCACAGATATATCTACAAACTGGAAGTTAAACGGTGTTCATAGGTGAAAAGCATGGCGGCACAGTACAGCTTTGAAAATGGTCATTTTGAGGCTTTTTTGAGGCTTTCTTTCTACCCGACTCCATTGATTATCATGGGTTTTTTGGGGGTTGGCTTTTCGCTAATTTTGTTGCCATGGTAACTCGAAATCCCAATCAAAGTAGTAGCACACATCTCGAGATCGAGCCACAGGTTTTGATGCCTATATTGTGGGGGTGCACGCTAAGGTTCGGGCCCTATTAATCGTGAAGGAAGAAAAATAAAGAATAACTAGAAAAATTTCTGAAGAAATTTAGCAAGGCGCCTGCCACTTGGTGCGTACCGTACCGTCAGAAATAGCAACAGGAAGTAACACTGCGAATTTCAGGTTCCTAAGGTCTTCACAGCCCTCGCAGCGGCCGTTGAAAGGTGCCATGTTAAGTCAATAGACCTCCTAGGAGCCTCTTGCTAGCAGCGTTGTCATGGAGACTCACTGACAGCTACAGCCCTCTCTGTCTGTAAAGGCAGAAGAACTCTGGCTAAGCCGCTGTTGGTAGGACCTTCCTAAAGCTATTTCCGGTTAGCAACATGCTAACGGTTAGCCGCTAGCATGGCTGTGTTCAGTATCACCGGGTGATGTTACTCTGTTAGTTTGGTTGAAATCCTGTACTGAGAAGTGCCTAAAAAGGGAGAAAATCCTAAAATTCACCAAATCTGTCAAGCAGAAGTTTGTACAGGCTTCCTAGAGCTAATTCCTGGTTAGCAACATGCTAACTGTTAGCCGCTAAGCATGGTTGTGTTCAGGTATCACCTGGGTGATTGTACTCTGTCAGTTTGGTCCAAATCCTGTACTGGGATGTGCCTCAAATAGGGAGAAAATACGTCATTTATAACGTTGCCATGGTAACTCAAAATGGCGGGTGGTACAAAAAATACTTCATGGGATCAGCACACATGTTTTGATATTCACACTGTGAGGATTATAATACAAAACTCCAAGTCTTCCATACCGGGAATCGATCCCACGACCTCTTGCATGCAAAGCCTGCACTTTCCATCTGTGCTACACTGTAGCGCCATATATGGGCATGCATTATTGGAAACATAAGTGGTTTGATCCAAAATGGCACAGAAAACTGACACATGGCTGAAAGTCACATGGAAATTTTAAAATGTTAAGAGGAAGTGACTGTGCGAAATTTCAGATTTCTACATTAATCACAGCCACTGCAGTGAGCGATGAAAGTTGCCATTGTATCTCAATGGAGCTTTTTCCTCTGGCCCTCAGAGTTCCGTCGTCATGGAAACTCACTCACACACCTGCAGCGGCCGAAGTGCAGACACTTTGGTCACAATAAGTCCCATTGGATTATAATGGAGAACTTTGCCTCGAACAACGCACGATTTCTCCGGAACCGTAAATGGTAGAGACGTAATTTTTTCTGTGTTTATTTCGTAAAGTATAGGGGAAGAAGACTTGCTATCGGTTTTTGCTGGAAAAAGTTTAATAAAGGCGTAAAAAATTATGATCTAAAGGACATTTTTATGAAATTTCAGAAATCCTCTGAAAATGATCCCGAACAAATCGCTCTGGCTAAAAAAGTATAAGAGATATCAAAATAATTATTTCACTGTGAGTATCAGCAGGCTTTTGATGACCATGTAGCTCATTTTCATATTTTTACAAAAATCGGTGTAGGCACAGCGACGATGTAAAAAAGTGGATGATGTGAGAAAATGCAGCTCCAAAGCGATTTCAGGATTTTGCACATTCGCTACTTCCCGAACAAATTGTTCCTGTGGAAAAACCGTAACAGTTATCCACAAAATTCTTTTTTGTGAGTGCCAGAAGGGTTGGGACATTCATGTGTGAAAGTCTCATGTCTGTACATAAAACGGTTTAGGAGTAGCGACGATGCGAAAACATGTGATGTTTTGGATTTTTAGACGTCATTTTTCAAAAGCGCTCCATAGGAAATGAATGGGGGAGGTTTCGGGTTTGTGTCGGTCTGAGGTGATTTGCGAAAAATCTATAAATGCCACACCAATGAGGGTTACATTTCCCAAATCCTGACAAAAATACCTACGTTTTGATGTATAATTTGTCTACGTAGAGTGAAAATTGAGCGAGTAAGGTCAAGTTGTTCGGAGTTTTGAAATCTTTAAAAAAGCTAGAGTGGCCCACTCTAGCGGTTGGAGAATTCCGTCATTGACTTTCATTGTAAACGATGATTTCGCTGATTTTTGGACATGAGCTTTGAGGAGTAACTGTGAAGAGACGATAAAAGATATCCACATCCCGTTTTCACTTCTGAGTAGGTCACAGATATATCTACAAACTGGAAGTTAAACGGTGTTCATAGGTGAAAGCATGGCGACACAGTACAGCTTTGAAAATGGTCCTTTTGAGGCTTTTTTGAGGCTTTCTTTCTACCCGACTCCATTGATTATCATGGGTTTTTTGGGGGTTGGTTTTTCGCTAATTTTGTTGCCATGGTAACTCGAAATCCCAATCAAAGTAGTAGCACACATCTCGAGATCGAGCCACAGGTTTTGATGCCTATATTTTGGGGGTGCACGCTAAGTTTTGGGCCGTATTAATCGTGAAGGAAGAAAAATAAAGAATAATAAAGAGTCCGTTTAGAGGTGAATAGTAATAGGTGCCTCCATGCATTTGCATGGGAGGCAGTGCTGTGCTTCGCACAGCACTGCCTCCTCATTGCAAATGCTATGGCAGGCGCCTAACTAGAAAAATTTCTGAAGAAATTTAGCAAGGCGCCTGCCACTTGGTGCGTACCGTACCGTCAGAAATAGCAACAGGAAGTAACACTGCGAATTTCAGGTTCCTACGGTCTTCACAGCCCTCGCAGTGGCTGTTGAAAGGTGCCATGTTAAGTCAATGGACCTCCTAGGAGCCTCTTGCTAGCAGCGTTGTCATGGAGACTCACTGACAGCTACAGCCCTCTCTGTCTGTAAAGGTTGAAGAACTCTGGCTAAGCAGCTGTTGGTAGGACCTTCCTAAAGCTATTTCCGGTTAGCAACATGCTAACGGTTAGCCGCTAGCATGGCTGTGTTCAGTATCACCGGGTGATGTTACTCTGTTAGTTTGGTTGAAATCCTGTACTGAGAAGTGCCTAAAAAGGGAGAAAATCCTAAAATTCACCAAATCTGTCAAGCAGAAGTTTGTACAGGCTTCCTAGAGCTAATTCCGGTTAGCAACATGCTAACCGTTAGCCGCTAACATGGTTGTGTATGGTATCACTGGGTGAGTGTACTCTGTCAGTTTGGTCCAAATCCTGTACTGGGATGTGCCTCAAATAGGGAGAAAAAACGTCATTTATAACGTTGCCATGGTAACTCAAAATGGCGGGTGGTACAAAAAATACTTCATGGGATCAGCACACATGTTTTGATATTCACACTGTGAGGATTATAATACAAAACTCCAAGTTTTCCATACCGGGAATCGATCCCACGACCTCTTGCATGCAAAGCCTGCACTTTCCATCTGTGCTACACTGTAGCGCCATATATGGGCATGCATTATTGGAAACATAAGTGGTTTGATCCAAAATGGCACCGAAAACTGACACATGGCTGAAAGTCACATGGAAATTTTAAAATGTTAAGAGGAAGTGACTGTGCGAATTTCAGATTTCTACATTAATCACAGCCACTGCAGTGAGCGATGAAAGTTGCCATTGTATCTCAATGGAGCGTCTAGCTCTGGCCCTCAGAGTTCCGTCGTCATGGAAACTCACTCACACACCTGCAGCGGCCGGAAGTGCAGACACTTTGGTCACAATAAGTCCCATTGGATTATAATGGAGAACTTTGCCTCGAACAACGCACGATTTCTCCGGAACCGTAAATGGTAGAGACGTAATTTTTTCTGTGTTTATTTCGTAAAGGATAGGGGAAGAAGACTTGCTATCGGTTTTTGCTGGAAAAAGTTTAATAAAGGCGTAAAAAATTATGATCTAAAGGATATTTTTATGAAATTTCAGAAATCCTCTGAAAATGATCCCGAACAAATCGCTCTGGCTAAAAAAGTATAAGAGATATCAAAATAATTCTTTCACTGTGAGTATCAGCAGGCTTTTGATGACCATGTAGCTAATTTTCATATTTTTACAAAAATCGGTGTAGGCACAGCGACGATGTAAAAAAGTGGATGATGTGGGAAAATGCAGCTCCAAAGCGATTTCAGGATTTTGCACATTCGCTACTCCCGAACAAATTGTTCCTGTGGAAAAACCGTAACAGTTATCCACAAAATTCATTTTTCCTGAGTGCCAGAAGGGTTGGGACATTCATGTGTGAAAGTCTCATGTCTGTACATAAAACGGTTTAGGAGTAGTGACGATGCGAAAACATGTGATGTTTTGGATTTTTAGACGTCATTTTTCAAAACCGCTCCATAGGAAATGAATGGGGGAGGTTTCGGGTTTGTGTCGGTCTGAGGTGATTTGCGAAAAATCTATAAATGCCAGACCAATGAGGGTTACATTTCCCGAATCCTGACAAAAATACCTACGTTTTGATGTATAATTTGTCTACGTAGAGTGAAAATTGAGCGAGAAAGGTCAAGTTTTTCGGAGTTTTGAAATCTTTAAAAAAGCTAGAGTGGCCCACTCTAGCGGTTGGAGAATTCCGTCATTGACTTTCATTGTAAACGATGATTTCGCTGATTTTTGGACATGAGCTTTGAGGAGTACTTGTGAGGAGACGATAAAAGATATCCACATCCCGTTATCACTTCTGAGTAGTTCACAGATGTATCTACAAACTGGAAGTTAAACGGTGTTCGTAGGTGAAAGCATGACGACACAGTACAGCGTTGAAAATGGTCATTTGGAAGCTTTTTTGAGGCTTTCTTTCTACCCGACTCCATTCATTCCTATGGGTTTTTTGGGGGTGGTTTTTCGCTAATTTTGTTGCCATGGTAACTCGAAACCCCAATAAAAGTACCAGCACACATCTCGTAATCGAGCCACACGTTTTGATACCTATATTGTGGGGGTGCTCGCTACGGTTCGGGCCGCATTAATCGTGACGGAAGAAAAATTAAGAATAATAAATAATCCGTTTAGAGGTGAATAGTAATAGGTGCCTCCATGCATTTGCATGGGAGGCAGTGCTGTGCTTCGCACAGCACTGCCTCCTCATAGCAAATGCTATGGCAGGCGCCTAATAAAGAGTCCGTTTAGAGGTGAATAGTAATAGGTGCCTCCATGCATTTGCATGGGAGGCAGTGCTGTGCTTCGCACAGCACTGCCTCCTCATTGCAAATGCCATGGCAGGCGCCTAACTAGAAAAATTTCTGAAGAAATTTAGCAAGGCGCCTGCCACTTGGTGCGTACCGTACCGTCAGAAATAGCAACAGGAAGTAACACTGCGAATTTCAGGTTCCTACGGTCTTCACAGCCCTCGCAGCGGCTGTTGAAAGGTGCCATGTTAAGTCAATGGACCTCCTAGGAGCCTCTTGCTAGCAGCGTTGTCATGGAGACTCACTGACAGCTACAGCCCTCTCTGTCTGTAAAGGTTGAAGAACTCTGGCTAAGCAGCTGTTGGTAGGACCTTCCTAAAGCTATTTCCGGTTAGCAACATGCTAACGGTTAGCCGCTAGCATGGCTGTGTTCAGTATCACCGGGTGATGTTACTCTGTTAGTTTGGTTGAAATCCTGTACTGAGAAGTGCCTAAAAAGGGAGAAAATCCTAAAATTCACCAAATCTGTCAAGCAGAAGTTTGTACAGGCTTCCTAGAGCTACTTCCGGTTAGCAACATGCTAACCATTAGCCGCTAACATGGTTGTGTTTGGTATCACTGATTGAGTGTACTCTGTTAGTTTGGTCCAAATCCTGTACTGGGATGAGTCTCAAATAGGGAGAAAAAACGTTGTTTATAACGTTGCCATGGTAACTGAAAATGGCGGGTGGTACAAAAAAATACTTCATGGGATCAGCACACATGTTTTAATACACACAATGTGGGGATTGTAATACAAAACTCTTAGTCTCCCACGCCGGGAATTGATCCCACGACCTCTTGCATGGTAAGCCTGCACTCTCCCTCTGAGCTATACTGTAGCTCCATATATGGGCATGCATTATTGGGACCATAATGGGTTTGGTCCTCCATTGAAAAGCATTGGATGTTTGACACCTCATAGCTTGGAGATGCTTTATGCCACGTAGCCCGAATTTTTTGTGGAGCTTTCTCTCTAAATGAAGAACAGACTCTGTAAAGCAGAAGTTGGTGAGACCTTCCAAGAGGTACTTCCAGTTAGCAACATGCTAACCGTTAGCCGCTAACATGGTTGTGTTTGGTATCACTGGGTGAGTGTACTCTGTTAGTTTGGTCCAAATCCTGTACTGGGAAGTGCCTCAAATAGGGGTGCCAATACTTAATGTCACCAAACGTGACCAAAGTTCATTGGTCAGATTGGCCTCCTTTAGCAACTCAGCCTCACCACATCTGGGCCCAGAACTCAACATTTGACCAACATGGTCAGTAGTGCCATTTCCCACATGTGGGTGGTGCTGTATTGGCCAAGTGGGTCGTGTCTAGGCATCATGCCAGGTCCTGTTGGAAGCAAAGACCCAATAGGAAAGCATGTAAAATCCAAAATGGGACAGTAAACTGACACATGGCTGAAAGTCACATGAAAATTTTAAAATGTTAAGAGGAAGTGACTGTGCGAATTTCAGATTTCTACATTCATCACAGCCGCTGCAGCTGACGTCGAAAGTTGCCATTCTATCTCAATGGAACGTCTCCCACTGGCCCTCAGAGTTCCGTCGTCATGGAAACTCACTGACACAGCTGCAGCGGGCCAGTCTAAAAAAGTGCAGACACTTGGTGTCCAAGTCTGCCTATTGGATTATAATGGAGAACTTTGCCTCGAACAACGCACGATTTCTCCGGAACCGTAAATGGTAGAGACGTAATTTTTTCTGTGTTTATTTCGTAAAGGATAGGGGAAGAAGACTTGCTATCGGTTTTTGCTGGAAAAAGTTTAATAAAGGCGTAAAAAATTATGATCTAAAGGACATTTTTATGAAATTTCAGAAATCCTCTGAAAATGGTCCCGAACAAATCGCTCTGGCTAAAAAAGTATAAGAGATATCAAAATAATTCTTTCACTGTGAGTATCAGCAGGCTTTTGATGACCATGTAGCTCATTTTCATATTTTTACAAAAATCGGTGTAGGCACAGCGACGATGTAAAAAAGTGGATGATGTGGGAAAATGCAGCTCCAAAGCGATTTCAGGATTTTGCACATTCGCTACTCCCGAACAAATTGTTCCTGCGGAAAAACCGTAACAGTTATCCACAAAATTCCTTTTTCTTGGGTGCCAGAAGGGTTGGGACATTCATGTGTGAAAGTCTCATGCCTGTACATAAAACGGTTTAGGAGTAGTGACGATGCGAAAACATGTGATGTTTTGGATTTTCAGACGTCATTTTTCAAAACCGCTCCATAGGAAATGAATGGGGGAGGTTTCGGGTTGGTGTCGGTCTGAGGTGATTTACGAAAAATCTATAAATGCCACACCAATGAGGGTTACATTTCCCGAATCCTGACAAAAATACCTACGTTTTGATGTATAATTTGTCTACATAGAGTGAAAATTGAGTGAGTAAGGTCAAGTTGTTCGGAGTTTTGAAATCTTTAAAAAAGCTAGAGTGGCCCACTCTAGCGGTTGGAGAATTCCGTCATTGACTTTCATTGTAAACGATGATTTCGCTGATTTTTGGACATGAGCTTTGAGGAGTAACTGTGAGGAGACAATAAAAGATATCCACCTCCCGTTATCACTTCTGAGTAGTTCACAGATATATCTACAAACTGGAAGTTAAACGGTGTTCGTAGGTGAAAGCATGACGACACAGTACAGCGTTGAAAATGGTCATTTGGAGGCTTTTTTGAAGCTTTCTTTCTACCCAACTCCATTCATTCCTATGGGTTTTTTGGGGGTGGTTTTTCGCTAATTTTGTTGCTATGGTAACTCGAAATCCCAATAAAAGTAGTAGCACACATCTCGTAATCGAGCCACAGGTTTTGATACCTATATTGTGGGGGTGCACGCTACAGTTTGGAACGCATTAATCGTGACGGAAGAAGAAGTAAAGAATAACTAGAAAAATTTCTGAAGAAATTTAGCAAGGCGCCTGCCACTTGGTGCGTACCGTACCGTCAGAAATAGCAACAGGAAGCAACACTGCGAATTTCAGCTTCCTACGGTCTTCACAGCCCTCGCAGAGGCCGTTGAAAGGTGCCATGTTAAGTCAATGGACCTCCTAGGAGCCTCTTGCTAGCAGTGTTGTCATGGAGACTCACTGATAGCTGCAGCCCTCTCTGTCTGTAAAGGCAGAAGAACCCTGGCTAAGCAGAAGTTGGTAGGACCTTCCTAAAGCTACTTCTGGTTAGCAACATGCTAACGGTTAGCCGCTAGCATGGTTGTGTTTAGTATCAGCGGGTGATGTTACTCTGTTAGTTTGGTTGAAATCCTATACTGAGAAGTGCCTAAAAAGGGAGAAAATGCTAAAATTCACCAAATCTGTCAAGCAGAAGTTTGTACAGGCTTCCTAGAGCTACTTCCGGTTAGCAACATGCTAACCGTTAGCCGCTAACATGGTTGTGTTTGGTATCACTGGGTGAGTGTACTCTGTTAGTTTGGTCCAAATCCTGTACTGGGATGAGCCTCAAATAGGGAGAAAATACATCATTTATAATGTTGCCATGGTAACTCAAAATGGCGGCTTGTACAAAAAAATACTTAATGGGATCAGCACACATGTTTTAATATACACTGTGGGGATTATAACACAAAAATCTTAGTCAAGCACGCCATGTTTCGAACCCACAACCTCTTGCATGCAAAGCCTGCACTTTCCCTCTGAGCTATACTGTAGCGCCATATATGGGCATGCATTATTGGGAGCATAAGGGGTTTAATCCCCCGTTGAAAAGCATTGGATGTTTGACACCTCATAGCTTGGAGATGCTTGATGCGACGTAACCCAAATTTCTTGTGTAGCTTTCTCTCTAAAGTAAGAACAGACTCTGTGAAGCAGAAGTTGGTGATACCTTCCTAGAGCTACTTCCGGTTAGCAACATGCTAACCGTTAGCCGCTAACAAGGTTGTGTTCAGTATCACCGGGTGATTGTACTCTGTCAGTTTGGTCCAAATCCTGTACTGGGAAGTGCCTCAAATAGGGGTGCCAATACTTAATGTCACCAAACGTGACCAAAGTTCATTGGTCAGATTGGCCTCCTTTAGCAACTCAGCCTCACCACATCTGGGCCCAGAACTCAACATTTGACCAAAATTGTGTGTAGTGCCATTTCGCACATGTGGGTGGTGCTGTATTGGCCAATTGGGTCGTGTCTGGTTATCATGCCAGGTCCTGTTGGAAGCAAAGGTCCAATAGGAAAGCATGTGATATCCAAAATGGTACAGAAAATTGACACATGACTGAAAGTCACATGAAAATTTTAAAATGTTAAGAGGAAGTGACTGTGCGAATTTCAGATTTCTACATTAATCACAGCCGCTGCAGTGAGCGATGAAAGTTGCCATTGTATCTCAATGGAGCTTTTTCCTCTGGCCCTCAGAGTTCCGTCGTCATGGAAACTCACTCACACACCTGCAGCAGCCGAAGTGCAGACACTTTGGTCACAATAAGTCCCATTGGATTATAATGGAGAACTTTGCCTCGAACAACGCACGATTTCTCCGGAACCGTAAATGGTAGAGACGTAATTTTTTCTGTGTTTATTTCGTAACGGATAGGGGAAGAAGACTTGCTATCGGTTTTTGCTGGAAAAAGTTTAATAAAGGCGTAAAAAATTATGATCTAAATGGGATTTTTATGGATTTTCAGAAATCCTCTTAAAACGGTTCCGAACAAATCGCTGTAACTAAAAAAGTATAAGAGATATCAAAATAATTCTTTCACTATGAGTATCAGCAGGCTTTTGATGACCATGTAGCTCATTTTCATATTTTTTTAAAAATCGGTGTAGACACAGCGACGATGTAAAAAAGTGGTTGATGTGGTAAAATGCAGCTCCAAAGCGTTTTTAGGATTTTGCACATTCGCTACTCCCGAACAAATTGTTCCTGCGGGAAAACCGTAACAGTTATCCACAAATTTCCTTTTTTGTGAGTGCCAGAAGGGTTGGGACATTCATGTGTGAAAGTCTCATGTCTGTACATAAAACGGTTTAGGAGTAGCGACGATGCGAAAACATGTGATGTTTTGGATTTTTAGACGTCATTTTTCAAAACCGCTCCATAGGAAATGAATGGGGGAGGTTTCGGGTTTGTGTCGGTCTGAGGTGATTTGCGAAAAATCTATAAAGGCCACACCAATGAGGGTTACATTTCCCGAATCCTGACAAAAATACCTACGTTTTGATGTATAATTTGTCTATATAGAGTGAAAATTGAGCGAGTAAGGTCAAGTTGTTCGGAGTTTTGAAATCTTTAAAAAAGCTAGAGTGGGCCACTCTAGCGGTTGGAGAATTCCGTCATTGACTTTCATTGTAAACGATGATTTCACTGATTTTCGGACATGAGCTTTGAGGAGTATTTGTGAGGAGACGATAACAGATATCCACATCCCGTTTTCACTTCTGAGTAGTTCACAGAAATATCTACAAACTGGAAGTTAAATGGTGTTCGTAGGTGGAAGCATGACGATACAGTACAGCGTTGAAAATGGTCATTTGGAGGCTTTTTTGAGGCTTTCTTTCGAGCCGACTCCATTCATTCCTATGGGTTTTTTGGGGGTGGTTTTTCGCTAATTTTGTTGCCATGGTAACTCGAAATCCCAATAAATGTAGTAGCACACATCTCGTAATCGAGCCGCAGGTTTTGATACCTATATTGTGGGGGTCCACGCTACGGTTCGGGCCGCATTAATCGTGACGGAAGAAGAAGTAAAGAATAATAAATAGTCCGTTTAGAGGTGAATAGTAATAGGTGCCTCCATGCATTTGCATGGGAGGCAGTGCTGTGCTTCGCACAGCACTGCCTCCTCATTGCAAATGCTATGGCAGGCGCCTAATAAATAGTCCGTTTAGAGGTGAATAGTAATAGGTGCCTCCATGCATTTGCATGGGAGGCAGTGCTGTGCTTCGCACAGCACTGCCTCCTCATTGCAAATGCTATGGCAGGCGCCTAATAATAAATAAGCCGTTTAGAGGTGCATAGTAATAGGTGCCTCCATGCATTTGCATGGGAGGCAGTGCTGTGCTTCGCACAGCACTGCCTCCTCATTGCAAATGCTATGGCAGGCGCCTAATGAAAGGATATATATGGTTTGCTACAATGCTTATATTGATGGTATGTCTAACAAGGCTGGGCTGGGACAGAAATTTGGCCCAGGTATTTCTGGACCCGGTGGCCCACAATGATTGGTGAGAAATGAGCCCTGCAGTTGACCCCTATAAAGATGTGTGCATTCATTGGTCTTAAGATGGTAAACAATTTTAACAAAAAATCTAAGAAGGGTTTTCTAACTCTTTATATGCCCTCTTTATGAATTTAACATAACTCAGTTTGTTAAAACTAAAGCATAAATGATACATTGTTTATATGTACGTACAGGTAAACTGTGCAAAAATTACAAACGATTTGCTTTTTGTTTAATTTTAACAAATCACATTAAATGTTTTATTTGATTTCTTGGTGTTACCAACTATGTGTTTAAAGGTGGTTATATTCTTGAGAAATAAGCATGCTAAACCCCACACAGTGATTTCATTGTAATCATGTTTGCTTTACATTAATGTACGTAAAGTATTGTCGGTGCACAATGTATTTATTTTGAGCCACAGTTTATGTATCTATAATATATATTACATGGTACATGATGACTTAGCAATAGATTTATTTGAAAACCTTTTCACCCAGCAGGCTAAGCTACATATATGCATAAATATTAAAGCAATAATTTTGTGGCAGACACTGCGTTACTTAACTAGATATGACAACAAAACAATAAACCACAATGTCTGGCTTAGTATTATGTTCTGTAGCTAGCAGAGTAAAGCACATTGAATTATTTTGTTACTGAAAAGTGCATTATAAATAAACATGCCTTGCTTTGTCTAGTAATGGTGCTAATATTAGGACTTTATTGTTGTCACACAGTCACTGCCTCCCTCTGTCATGAAAGTATGTAGAGCAGGACCCAAACACAGGGGAAGTTTTGGTACCTTCAAGTCGCAATAAATATGTTACTTAAAATACAAAAACTAAATACAAAATAGTACACCACAAGAGCAACACGTGGAAAAAGGCTGGTGGGAATAACAGGATGATCTGACCAAGTGGTGATCAGCTGAGATATACTTAAGCTGGAAATTTGATTACTGTACAAGGAGCAAGTGGTTTGTTAGAAACTGGGTGCAGCAGTGAAGGAATACATGTAACTGAAGTTGAACTGAGCAAATCTGAGGAATGGCTCATAGAAGACACAGGGGACAAGTGAGGAGAAATTATAATAACCAAAATACAAAACCAAAGACCAAAGATCCTGACAAAACCTCCCCGAATTCAAGACAACCAATCAGTCCACAAATGGAAAATTAATCCAAACCTGGGTGGGTGGACAGAACCTTGGAAGGAGGGTCAGAAAAAAATGTTTTGGAGATTGGCCTGGTGACCACTAGGAACCACAATAAGCTTCTGTAGGGGTCAACGGGAAAAACAGGACAGTCTTGTTCAGAGAGCAACTGTGAGGCCACTGAAACCAACTAAGACGCTCTGGAGAACTGGGTGGATGCTGGAAGAACCCTCGAAAGAGGCAAAGAGGCTGGTTCGTAGCTAGCCGAGTTCAACGGCAAGTCTCCCTGAAAAACAGAAGGTTGGAGCTTGAGATCAAGCGAGCACACTTGAACCCACTTTGCTGGAGAACTGCGGAACAGGATCAGGAGAAAGAGACAAGCCCACCTGGAAAGAGTACTCTGGAAGCAACCCCGCCTTGACCCCCTTGTGTGAGGACTTGGGTACACAAACATGACGTGTTAACCCACATGTCGATGGCTTTGGTGGTAGCATCGGCTTAAGATGAGGAGCGGATTCTGATGCTCAGAGGCGACAAGTAGCGGGCTCTGGTGATCAGAGGGACAGAACAGAAGTGGAGATGTCACCCAGACACCCCAGAGAAGACGTGGAGGCAGATCAATAAAAACGATTTTACTTTAAAAAGCTAGTACAAAAATTAAACTTCAAGTGAATCCAGTGCTGGATTAAGAGATATGATTGAGCCAGCCTAACGTAAAAAATAAATAAATAGATATGTATGCAACGGCATAGTGCAGTGACCCACCAACTGGTCCTCCAGCCAAATGCCCAGTCCAGTCCAGCCTTAATAACAACATAACATTGACAAGGTCTCTGTATGGTGTAGCTGTGCTGTTGGCCGCTGACAAACACAAACAGTCAGACCTTGAACTAATCATCTGTGATTGAAATTTCTACCTCTGCCTTTTCTGCTTGCCTTCTGTCTCTACCTGGTTCCTGCTGTCAATGAGCACCACAAAGCCTTTCTAAAAAGTAACAGGGGATGGCTGCACAGGGATAGCAGGAGAATGTAACTGTCTGTGCCAGCTCACCTTTCTCACAGGCTCACTAACCTGAGATATAAAAATGATCTTTATTCATTAGACCAGACCACCTTCCTACATTGGTATGTGATCCAGTTCTGCTGCCCATAAGGCCATTGTTGGTACTTTTGGGGGAGGACAGAGCTTGGACATGGACATCCAGACTGGTGCAGCCCGATATGTAACAAACTGAGATGCACTATGTATTCTGGCAATTCCCATTAGAACCAGTGTTAACTTTTTCAGCAATCTGAGCTATAGTAACAGACCACACAGGCCAAAGCCAACCCCTACTTTGTTCACTCACGGTCAGCACTGATGCAGACTGGGAATATGCCGCAAGCTTGGTCTTTCTCAAACTTGCTCAAATTCTTACACATGCCTTTTTTCTTCAGCAGAATTCAGAATGAAAATGTTAACTCGCTGCCTAATAAAGCCCACCCACACACAGGTCCCATGATGAAGAATTAATCCGTTTTATTCACCCCACCTGACCTTGGTCGTAATGTTATGTCTGACTGGTGTAAAGACAGCTTTAAAAAAAAAAAACTGGTTCCAGATAAATACAACAGAACATGTTTTTTGTGTGTTTGTGAGTCTCTTTTCTACCCAGTTGGCTTTCAGCTCCAGCTCCTCTGACGTTCAAACAGCCCAGTGATTAGAAAATATAAATATCTTTAACTAGGCTGTTGTTGTACAGCGCTGAGGATATCCAATAAAGCTCCCAGTGTGTTACCACTGATTCCTTTATTAAAACCCACTTTGATAATTTCTTTTTGTCTACAACACTCCTCTTGTAGAACCACTCTCTCGCCGTAGGCTGTTTCGTGCCACTATTTATTTCTGTCTCTGAACATTCAGATAAGTGATTGTGAAACAGACGTTATATTTTCCAGTCCCTTTGCAAACAGAAAATCCGGCAGCCCTTGGCTAAGGGATGAATCTTTCCTCAGCGTTTTCCACTCCCCCTCAGTGAGGATAAACATGCACAACCATCGCCTCCATGGTGAGGAGTAATCTCAGCTTTGTCATCACTTTCCCAACACTGAATCCCCCAGATTGGTTTAGACACATCATTTACATATGTTTTTGCTGCTTTTGTTTTGTTTCTTTGCATTTTCATAAACAGGGACTTCTCATTCTGTCCTTTTGTGTATCCGAAAACACTCTCCTTTTAAAGACTTCACAAGATCTTCACCGCCAGCCTGATGCAAACAAAATCATGTATGTTGTTTATTTTATTGAGAATTTATTAATACTGAGACCAAATACGTGCCTAATGGCAGAGGTGGCTAACATCCAGTAACAAGTGGGATTTGTTCCTAGTGATACCTGACTGTATCAAGAAAGCTCTTTGTCACGAACTCTGTGTATAACTTTTGTGTTCAGCACTTCTAGGAGGGCGCCAGAGAGAAATAGATCTTTAGTTTGGGGGGGCTTCAGGTATCTTATCACCGATTGTGTGGTCCTACTAGCAATCAACTGGAGCAAGTAGCAGTTTCAAGACTAAGACCCCAGTCTTCATGTGGGTCAGGGTTTGGGGGGTTCACCACCTTCAGATTGTTAATTGGCTACTGAATCGAGGCGACATCTTCTATGATGGTGACACAGCACCGGTTTGTGGTGGTGAAGTCAGAGGTGAACTGAAAGGTGGAGCCTTCAATTAATAGTTGAATCATGTTTCAACCCTGCCCTACAGGGATGACACAAAAGTGAAATGGCATAAGGGGTGGAGTGAGGAGCTTGGCCATTTGGGAAGAGTTCAGAGTTCAGAGTAGAGTACCTGGTGCTCCACTTTGAAGGGAGCCACTTAAATTGGTTTGGGCTTCTGCTGAGAGTAGCTTCTAAAAGCTTCATAGGGAGATGTTTCATAACTGTCCTCGTGGAAGTCTCACAGTAGACCCAGAATGGGTCGGTGGGTGAATGCAAAGTTTCTTTTTCCCTAAACCCATCCATCTACGTGCAATTTTACAGATTACTCTTCTGATTGTCAGTAGCAGCTAATCAAAAATATGTAATTAGCTGCTTTTTACATTAGGAGAAAATTAATATCCAGCAGAATTAGTTTAAATTTATTGTTGGTTGGGCCCTCCAACACAGCTCAGGTTTATCATGTGGTAAAATTGTATAACTGAGCCTCTGCATATAGCATTAAAGTTTAATTGAAGCACTACTTTTTTGATGTTGCATCAAACGGCAAAGAAAAAGCTATCAGATTCTTTAAAACAGCAGAGGCGTTTGGAGGTTTATGATACTTAAAAAAAAAACACTTAAAGGCTTATATAAGCACCATACAGGTACTGTGATAGTGTCAGTGAATTATCAATTGTCACAGAGGAGGATCTAAACTGGCATTAAAGTAAAGATGAGTTTTAACTGACAAACTTTTTTAATCTATTGACCTCACTTCAGACTAAAAACCACTCCGTTCTGAGTACCGCCCTAATACTTGTGTCTGACTTTATCAGCACACTGCAGCAAACTCTGACATTTGCCTTGCATTCAGTTTCATAAAGTGCAGAGTGAGACCCTTTATGGTTCTTAGAAAAAGCTATTTTTAATAGCTTCTCTCCCTAAACTCGTTGCAAATCGGAGAAGAAAAGAACTGTAATGACGAAAAAAGATGAATCATTAAATAGATATACTATGGATTCTAGGTAAGGTTCCAAGGTAGGTTATGAGTAGTAAGTATCTAACCTGCTGAAGATAGCTTTGGTAAAAAGAAAGAAATTCAAATAAAGTATAAAAAGGTAGTCAGAGTATGGTCTGAACCTAAGCAGATGTCTTCTGTAAATACCAAAAGTTATGTTACAGGTTCTATTTAGGCTGTTGTGTTTACATAGCAGTTCACAGATATTTATTAAAGATGCATCAATCACTTTTCTGGACCATTTCTGATCTTGGGAACTCTGAAATGATGAAGCCAACTTTCCATTTTATTTAAATAAATGTATCATGTTGTGTATGAGAGAGCTGTCCCGGTAAAATGGGGTTTGCTATTTTTTATTAAAAGGTCAAAATGACTATTCGATATTTTAGATTGACATTGCTGTAGTATGTTCAGCCTTCTTCATATCTGCTAAAATTGGCTGGTGGTCAGTTTGTCCCCTTTGCCAGTTCAACGAAACTTCCCCCAGGTAGATACACACCGGCATCTTGTAACAGAATGTTCCTGTTCATGCCTTAAGAAAGACAGGATGAAAAAAGATGATAGACGGAAAAAATCTATGATTAGAAAATGGCTATTTTGATGACTGTTGAGCTAAACAAAGCTACCCAAACTCCTTCTTCCTTTAACCTGTGTTGATTTAAATGAGTTGTCTGCTGCACACAAGATACTAACTATTGATCATTGCTCCAGAGAACAACTCTGAATCATCCCCATAATGCACTGCTAAAAAGTAGCAGTAACACGAATGCTACGATAAAGAAAGGCAAATTATTTGTCTTGCATTCAGAATTCTTTGTGAACTTTATCAGTAGACAAGCAAGCCATAATCATGGAATATAAATAACAAATCAAAAATGATTATTTTTGTCCATATTCAAAACCGTTTTTCTATATAATCTACTTCCAACATTATTGGACAATTTTCTTTCCCAATTTCCTGTCAGTTAAAAGATATTTGACAATGGGTAAAAGTAAGAAAATTTTGCTAACCATAAAACATTAAATGTAATCAGTCGCAGAAAAAAAAAAAAAGATCTGCAAGTGTTGTCGGACAGATGAAAACAAGTGTCAAATCAGATCAAGATAACAGGACTGGTTACACAACAGACAGAGCAAGCCCCTGTTCTGTTGCACTCGTCACAGTGAAAAGAAGCAAAAACAAACACAAAAAAAAAAAAAAAAAGCTGAAAGAAGTGGACCCTTAGTGGAACTCATCTCAGAGTCTGTGCATGACACTCATCTGAATATTTCATACACCTGTGCAGGCACTCCCGACGATGTGTCTCTAAATCCGTGTGACTCATCTGTTGTACAATACGTTAAGAGGACTGTTCCCCACTCTGCACAGCAGACTTTCAGTCTCTCTTGTCTCCCTTTCTCCTTGTAAACACTGACAGCTGACACGGTTTATCAGATGATGTGGGACTCTGTGTACCGCCCAAAACAGGGAATTGGGAGGAGGAATCAAAAATGATAAGTTCACGTGTTTGTGAATGTTTGGAGCAGAAAGGGGTTGTTATGGGTACAGCTGTAGGGAATGCTGGACATCTGACTGTCCCTTTGTACAGTATCTTTCAGCCCTTGTTCAGATTTCTTCTTCTGCCCAAATCACAAGCACAGACACAAGCAGTAGCACTGTCAGCAAGCATGGAGAATATGATTTGAATAAGTGTTGAATACGTGAAACAAGAGCCAAGAAACCATCTGAAATCTCTCAGTATTTAGAAAGCAACCCTGCTTCCTAACAGAGCCAGCTGCTTTAGTCCAAATTGTAAAAAAAAAAAAAAAACTTCTGTATTTGTGAAATCTTTTGTAAGGATTAGCTCAATGACTTTACGTAATATGTACGTACTATAGCTGGTTGCACACAGAGGGGCGGTCAGTAAACAAGTAGAACATCAAACACAACTGAGCAGGAGCCACAGGATGTATTTAACAGGGGAAATATAGATTGAATGGTTTCCAAAAATAAAATAGAGCTTTTGATTGCTTAGCAAGCATTTATTGTTACAAACCATTGAATAAAACTGAACAGCTTCCAGCGTTTAACTGTTCCACCGGCACATTAACAAATAAAATTCAAACCCTTTCAACACAAAGTAGGGTGTATAATATATGTATAAGTCTGTAAAACTAAAATAAAACAGTTTGGGCTAATTTGTTTTGATAAACGTTGAGAATGTACCCTTGAAATCCGTTTTGGACGTCGGTGTTGTATTCAGTTCTCCTGTAGTTGTTGTTGGTTCCGTACTTCAGTCAAATTGTCCGAAGTCATGTGATTGTCAGCGCGTTCTCATAGGTCGGGTTGAGAATATGGGGCTTTAACAGTCCTACCACAGTGTTGAGTGTTGGATATTCCTCAAGATCAACGGTCAATTTTCCTCATTCCCCTCACTATAACACAAAGGTAGCGGTATGAATCAACATTCTCATTACTTCTCTAACAGTACAGCAACTTTCCTAAGCATTTACATCTTAAATGATAAAGAAATTAAATGTTTATCTGCTTTTAAACTTACCTTATGATTATGAAATGTTTCAAACAAAACTATCTGTTTTAAATGACTTATTGCAAGGAACCTTAAATCGCTGAATAAAGCAAAAATCCTAATTTCACTTGATTCCATTCACAATTTTTACTTCCAGGTACCAGAAGCACGACATTTGTCATTTTCCACCGCTACCTGTGAAGAAAGGTCTCATGTTAACCTCTCCGAGTTAAGAATTCCACAGAAAATAAGTTTCAAAGTCCTAACATGTGTTTCTGAAATCTTTGCACTGCCAAGTCTAACCACTCTGCAGATATTTGGGCTATTTCAAGTTAACTGTAAATTATTAGGGGAAAAGAATCAGCCCGTAGGTGGGTTGCAGCTCCCTCCGTCTATCAATGTAGCGTGAACAACAGACGTTTATATGGGCCTACGTTCACAGATATTTGCAAATGTATTTCTGGAATGAAAGGTAATGATGCTGCATATGCTAATGAGACAGGGAATCTGAACGGGAAACAAAAATAAAAGAAAGCCAAACAAAAGTCAGATGAGCTATGTTTGGATATGGAATCTCAAACGGTGATACAGGCTCAGCAGTATTAGCTCTTTTCATTTTTAACCAACACTGTCCTGTTCATAAGGAAATGTTTTCTCCTTCCTCCTTTCTGCTTCCTGTATGGCCTACCTGTCAGCACTAAACATACATTGAGGTTCAACCAGTTGAGCAGGAGCTTCTGTTGAACATTGAACCAATCAATATGTCAGAGGGTTCAATGGTTTTGTCAGGCGTAATAAAACATTTGGGGGTCGGGGATTACAGCACAGCCATAAAAATAAATCTGTCCACAGTCAGATACCTGCTGCTGGGTTTTCAAGTCTAGTCGGTCTGAGATGAATTTCTTTTTTTTTTTCTCCAGTGAAAGCCTCAAGAAAAGATTATTTTGCAAACAGATGGACAAATGTCCCTTAGCTGCACCATTCTCTCCAGTCTTCTTCTTGTTTGAGTCTCACGTTGGAGTGATGTTCAGTGAAAAGCGCTGATTGGCCACGGGCACATAGAGCCACGCCCCGAGGAGAATCTTTAAGAAATCCCTGACCTTTTTTTAGCAGTTTCGCACCAAATATCATGACTTGATTGTTTAACAAACGCAACAAAGAGTACAGATAGTGGGATAGATTGAAAAATATGGACCAAAAATAATATAGAAATATCTAAGCAGCACCTGGACAGACTGCATTCACATTTTCTGCATTCATAAACTCCAAGTAAACAACTAAATGTATTCAAGGGATGAAAAAAAGTGGGTTTGATATGTCCCCTTTAAGTTTATTTTGTTTCCTAAATGACCCAAGGTCATTTGATACAGTGTTCTGTTCACTGAGCTATATAGTACACTTGAGTGCTAATCTCCCTCTGTTAGAACGAGTCGCTTTGAAGCCACCAGCCGCCATATTGGTACTCCCTATTTCCTCCAGTAACTATGGAATATGTGCGCTACAGCATCGAATAACGAGGATTTTCTCATGTTCAGGGGGGGCTTAAAACTCTTAAAATGTCAAATGCCCTATACTTTATGTTATACAGAGAAAGTCATGTACTGAAATAGTTTGCATTTTATTTATTTAAATATATATATATAACATTTATAAATATATAAATAACAATATACAAAAACATGTATTTACATATATGTATACATATATATACATATACACATACTTATATATACATATATATATTTAATCTGAATAACATGTAAAATATTTCAGCACCTAATTTCCTAGTAGTTGATAGTGTTAGTACATCCACTGACTGTAGAATTACCTATGAAACGTTTTCACACAGCCAGAAAACTGCTTGTTGTTGCAACCAAATCCTGTGGGATTCTGTGAGAGTAGGGAGTAGCAAGATGGCGGCCAGTGACTTCAGTTTTTTGGCAAAATCAGCACTCCAGTGTATTATATAGCTCATTGGTTCTGTTGGAGTGATTTTTATGTGGTCCTTATTATGAAGCCACAGCTGACATGAACACATTTTGAGCCATTAAACGGTAACTCATCCGCAAATCAACTCTTTTTCGTTGATAAAATGTATATATTGGCCTCTTATACTTCTGTCTACATGTCCTGTTGTCTCATTTATAAAACTTTGCGTAGGATCCAAGTGTATGTGTTGAATGTTTGGGTACCAGGTTGTGCCTCATGTTCTGCCCTTTACACGCCAAGATTCAACCATAAATGGTCAATGCAAAGCATCCTATGAATGGTAATCTGTATTAAAAATGGGTCAGCTGATCTTTTTTTTTTTCATGGTCTAATGGCAACCATGGAGAAATAGCAAAGAAACTGACACATTTCACAGTGAGGAGTTTATTAATCATAAAAAGGTAAAAGCACAGATGTTGTCTACATTAAAAGAACTTCTTAAAAAGTGAAGTTGATTGCAATATCAAGTCAGAGATAAGCTTCACAAAGCTGTGCTCCGTGTTGAGATTCCTCTGAGGCTGTACGTCAGAGGAATCTGACGTATGTCTCTGTCAGGAGGACAGAGTAGTTGGACTAAACTGCCCCGTTTCTAACATAAGGCCAAAATCAGCTTACCTTTTATATTGAATTAACTTACTAGGTTTATTGTTGCTAGCGTGTACTCCGGGAACGGGCTGCCTTACTTTAATGCACTTCTGACATTGCAGTCAGGCAGTCTCGTAGACAGCTCTGGGGTCCATTCAGGCAGTGACACAGCGGCTTCATTGTTAACCAAAATTGTACTATTTTAACAGATTTGAGCCCATTGTACCCCATAAAATCAGTCAGTAAGCACAATTTTAATCACATATAAGGTGCACTGGATTATAAGGCGCACCATCAATTTAAGGACTTTTAAGTGTGCCTTAGAGTCCAAAAAATACAGTAATTAAAGCAATTGCAGCACACCTTGTCACAATTTATCTGTGAATCTGTGGCACACGTCATCCTGGTGATCATTGGGGAGACGATTTTAAGTAGAAAACCCTGATAAAATGTGCAGACTTTTATTTAATATTTAAGTTCACATATGGCAATTGTTTTATTTATTTGAAAGTTCCTTATGTATAGTTATGTGTCACCAGTGCAAGCATGAATAACTCTTGGGTTTTGAATGCTTATGATAACGCCGATCTATGATTAAAGTCTGATACGAAGTAAAATTGAACGTCTGAGAGAAATCGTCATGCTCCTGGCTCCAATTCCCCACTTCTCCAAAATGGGCGTATGCTTGGGTCAGAGCTGTCGTGAAGGCCACAAAATCTGCAGTCAAGTTTTTCTTAATAGATCACAACTTTTGCGTGGAAAGTGACATACGCAGATTTCAGGCCCCGTTTTGTGCAGACGCAATATTTATAAATGAGGCCCCTGGTCAGTATTTTGACAATTTACCGCATATTTGTTGAAATCCTGCTTTTGTGTACAAAACGGTCAGTGTGGCACCCTCCTAAGGTTTAACGAGTGTCTTACTTTGAATTTTAAATCAGTATCTCCATGATTTGGTGACATCACCCAGAATAATTGACGTCAGAGTAGCTCTGCCGCCGTGGGGTATAAAAGCGGCTCCGCCTCATATGCCTCCGTAGTGAGTTGGAATTTAAGTAGTGAGTTTTGCAATCCTTTCATCGATTTTTCAGATTAGCAAACCATTATCTTAGAATTTAGTTAGTTTATTTAGCATTTATTCAGCTGTTACTAGTAGCCCAGACCTCACCCCCTGCACTTCAACAGTTACTTAACATCCCATAATAATACCACAAAATCACTATTTAATAATCATACTCATCCTTTCACAGTGAAACACGCAAGTCTCAAGTTTTTTGGGCACAAGTGTAAGTTGAGCCTGGAGTGTTTCATTTTTGCGTCTGAACGGTGACCCAAGTCGGTATCTCTAACCTTCTCTGGATTTTGCAGCTCAGGCTTGAATCAGTCATTGATCAGCGTATTGAAACTGAACTCAGAGAATGCGGTTAATCGCAGTTAATTCATGATTTAACAAGATGGACCATTATATTTCAGCCATGACCAGAATGGTTTGGATTCCTGTTCAATGAGCAGCACTTGTCTCTCTTTCACCATTAACGTTATCGTCAAGGCGAATAAATTCAGAGGGAAAACCATATTTGTTAGTGCCACAATTTTTTACGGCTTGCACACAGAAATAGGCTGTGATTTTTAACAAGGGGCCGTGCAAAACATGACTGCTTGAAGTCCGTTGGACAAGATCCAAGACTACACCAAAGACAGCTTTCAGGCGATGAGTTTAATTCAGTGCTGATAATTTTAGACCTCATCTGCATGACATAAGGCAAATATTTCATTATGATTCTTTTGCTGTAAATTGCCATAATGGTTCAATTAAAATTATCTTTTTCTTTGTACTTTTTTCTTTCTTTCTTTAACATTAAAAATGGTAATTACTGCCTCGTCCACCATAGAATATACCCATGGTATGGTGATTAAGGACAGTTAGTCCATTCTACAGAGCAAAGATGTGAGCATGAATATACGATAACTTGAAAAATATACCCTACCAAATATTGCATTCAAGTAGTTCTACTTAATTGTGATGACAACCAGAACAAATACCTGAAATCAGATTGAAACTGAATAATAATAATGTATTGTGGTAATGGCAGTAATTGTAATGTATCTGTTCCCACCTCAGCCTTTAAAGATATCATGTTTGATTAAAAAAAAATAGTTAAATCCAGACATGTTTCCCCAGACATTCTTAAAAGATCCCATATGAAAATCCTTTTAAATTTTTATTTGATGTATTAGTTCAAGCATTTGCCATGCTTAACTTTTCACACTGTTCAACCAAACAAAAAAACGATTTGTTAATATCTTTGTGCTTCTGAAAAACATTTTTTGGGGAGATCCCTGCTGAGCTTGTCTTTTTCTCTTAAACAGACACATCAATGTGGCACATTTCAGAGACTCGTTCTCACCATTCGTTTAATCCTCAATTTACGAAAAGGGGCTTTTCTTCTTCTCGTGTCAAATCACTAGATTCTCCTCATATTTTTACTTTCATCACGCTGATCTTTTCCTTCTGACTTCTTTATCTCTCTGTTCACATTCCTTTAACGCACTTGAAAAACATATGTACCAGGGACAGATGAATACATTAAGAAGAACGGTTCAGAGGAATGACTCATGTTTTTGAATAATAAGCAAGCAGAGGAGGAGGTTGATACCAGGCTATCGAACAGGAAGCGTGTGTCTGTGTTATGCTTTCTGTTTGAGGGTGATAGGCTTACTTTGTGCTTTGGCAGCCACCTCCGTCCTCATTAGTCCTGTATTTATATGTGTTTGTTAGTCAGAGAGAGGAAGCTTTCTGTTGTTTTCTCCCATTTTTTTTTCAACCACTGTCGATTGTTTTACCGATGCAGGTCAGTTTTGTTTAAGCCGCAAATTGCAGCAAATCACAACATCATGCTGTGTAAGAATTTATATGGCTCTAAAGTGCTTTTTTGCGTGAAAAAGATAAATGAAATTCATTGGAAAGGCACAGGAGAAAGATGTTTTCAATACATCAACAGGTGACAAGCTCTTCTCTCCGGAAAGTGATATTTGATTCAATGATTTCCCAATCTAATCAAGGAAGACAAAGGTGTGAGTGCAAAAGATGAAGGCGCTATATCAATATATGCTTTACTGACTCGGTGAGTACGCGCGTGTGAAGAGGAGGGTTTTGTCACTGTCCCAGCCTCGTTCAATCATTTTCGTTGTTCATTTGCTCTCCCCTCCTCTCCGCCGCTCTTAATGTCGGGGTGTGGAAATGAAAAATGCATTAATGAATATGGCTGAGACAGTGACAGTGCATTGACTGATGACAGAATGAACAAGCTCATTATTAAAGGTCTTATCACCTCTCAACAGATGCAGCCCCACACGCCAACAGGGAGAGAGGAGGACCTCACATTTTGTTCTGTGCATTCATTTGTCATCATCATCAACACTTTATATCACCTCTATGAAAAGTTGTACAAAGATCCTCTGAAGGTCAAGGTCACCCGAGGTACCAGGCACTCAAAGACCGTTCGTTGGTACTGTGGCAGAGGAACAGCTAAGGTTAAAACGAAAAGGGTTTTAAGTTACAGAACAGATTCTAACCCGTTTAAAAACAGGTTTTTGGCCAACACCATGTCACATTCCTATACGTCACTGAAAGTAATAATTTCAAGATTGCTTTAAAAATATGGTAGAGTCATTTAGTTAGGGGGGGGGGGGGCTGAAGGATTTATTGATCCCAAGGATTTATTGATCCCAGGCTGTAATGGGTAAAAATGTGAAATGTAAGCTACTGACTGGTAACTAACTGCTTTTAATGATTCAACAAATATCAAACAAGAAGCTCAAACTATGTTGAAACAAACCACAGAACACCTCTTTACCAGAGTGGAAATTATAATGTAGAACATCATCCTGGACCCTACTTGGACCCTCATCGTTTGTCTTATCAGTATTAATATTTCAGTTACTAATATTGTATAAATAAAATGGTTTCTGTGTTTTATTTTGAATAAAATCTATATAATATTACATATTACACATATTGTTAAAAAAAATAAAGGAATTAATTAATAGTACATTTGTGATCAATTGCTATGATTCATTTCTTTTTATTACAGCAACTTCAAACAACCCATAGCTTTATGTTGTGAATAGGCACAGAAAATATGGTAGAGAAGAGGGAGGCTCACTTTTGAACTCACTGTGTAGATGTGATGTATTTTCTCAGTTTATTGAGCAAAACCTTTTTTTCTCTCAGCAGATAATTGGACCCGCTGCAGCAATGAAAAGTGATATGGTGATCTAAATTAACTTTAAATGTTTTTAGCTACTTCAGGAATTAATGCTTTGAATTTCCCCAAACCAAGCACCATATCATTTTCACATCTTGATGCAAATCCATCTAGAAGCTCCCAGAGAGGGTTCCTATTGTTTTCCACCATAGCCAGAGCTTTTAAGCTCACCTTTATATCATGTCAAAGTCCCTCTACTGTCTGTTCCTCAGAGGACCCTGCTGATGCTCATTAGAATAAACCTCCACCTCATTACTTGCTGGGTGAATATAAAAATTAAGGCTTTTTATTGTCATTATAATGATATTTTTTACACATTTTGTTTAAGTGATAAGACGTGACTTACAATCAGTCCGTTCTGGGTCAGCATTCAGGTTTTAACTTCAGCCAGAGTTATGCCACCTCTTCCTGCACGCAGACACGCATCAGGCTCCCCTCTTGGCTCCGCGGCTTCTCTGAATTGAACTGCGTCCCTTTATTGCAGCCCTGTTCAAGTGATGAACGAGGCAGGCTGACAGCCCTGGACTGCCAGTACCAGCATCTTCGCCAGATGTTTTTGCCATTTTAAGTTAATTATAAAGCTTTCTGCCACAGTTCTGTGATTAGACTGATATTTTAGTACTAATGATCAAATGGAGCCCTTTCATTTTCCTCGTACTCAGAAAACACATTTCCCTAAGAGTGACTTTTCATGTAAACCTAAATTGGTGGACTGTGAACTCTTTTGCTGTTTATAGACCATGAACAACGCCTGAGGAAAAAAAAAATAAGACACATCAGCTTTCTAGATGCAGATGGACTTCCTGTATGTAATAACTTAAATCAGATCCATGGATTTAACGAGGCTTTTCACTAATTTTACATACACTAAACGTTTTTCTCTAAAGAATGCACCAGCCGCTGAGCAAACTTCTGTGTGTGTGTGTGTGTGCGTGTGTGTGTGTATGGAGCGAAACCTGCGCAGCACGTATATCCTATAACCTATAAAAATTATTTTACTGCCATCAAAGGTATTGCACTGAAAAATCCTCCTCATCATACCTGAGGCAAAAAAGGAGTAGAACAGAGTGGAGCCAGGCAGAGCCAAGCTGGACCAGTGTAAAAGGAGCTAAGGAGGTGTAATGCTACCAGCGAAAGTTCTCCATCCTGTTTCTTTGGAGTCCAGATGAGTGGCTGGATACAGATACTGCTTCTCAGTCTGCCTTTGTCTGTTTGACCTATGCAGAATCTGAGTGGTACTGCAGTTTTCCTCACAACTTCCCCATACGTCATTGGGCTGAATTACATAAACAGCCTCTAGCAAATGGAAAATAGTCAAACTTAAAAGCTCCAAGCTTTGGTTACGATGGAAACGGACCAATAGACAAGAAAACCCTATTTCCATTAATAATCCCTACCCCTTGGTTATCTCAGCTCTAAATCTGAAGACACAAGAAGTAACAGGTAAAAATATCCACTCTAACAAAATCAAAAATGTTGTTAAAACAACCCCATGTCTTGTAATCTAGTGTTTTAGTTTGCTTATAACATTAGTTTTTAAAGCCATGTGAAGGCAGATTAAAACCACTGTTACCAAGTGTGTTTATTATAAGGAACTTTTGGCTTCTTTTTTTAATTTTTTTCTATAGTTGCTTTTAAATTTCGTGAGTCGTGGGTTGCATTATTTTGGGCTCTAAAACAAGCAACTATAAAAATTAGTTATAAATGTACCCGCTTGCGCTACTGCGCTAAAGACAGCATAGACCAGCTGAAATATCACTCCGCCTTATTACGTGTTGGATTGCATCCTGTTTCACCGCCATATTGGATGGGTCTCTCCTATTCTGGGCTGGCATAGGAGCTGATGGGAGTAGCTTTGCCCGTATTCTCTGCTGCTTACAGTTGCAATAACCAGCGATAACTACTGAAAGTACATCACGTTGTTCGGATCACCATTTTGAGCTGAGATTGGTGCTGAAGATGAGCTTTTATGCGTTGAGAAGAACCTCACAGAAAGGCAACCCATGAACCTTATTTTAATGGTTATTAATTCGTAGTCTCTGTAGTTGACAAACTAAGGCTGAATCAATTGCCAAGGTATGTACACTGGAGTTACAGAGTGCCAGCTCATGCAAGAAGCTGTGCAAAACAGTTCTAAAGCCCCAGACTCAATTGCGAATAAAGTGCAAGACTATGGGATGACCTTAACCTTGCCCACATGATGAATTGTCACAGTATTGTGTGTTCAGAAACACACGAGAATTCATCTCTTACCGCTCTGGCTTCAACCGTTTGTCTCCGAAACAAAAAACGTTTCGGACCAATCACGTTGCAGTATTGTGGTTTAAGGCGGGACATAGCGGTGCGATGAAAGCAAGAGCTGCCGAGCTCACAGCTGAACCAACATAAACATGAAAGCTAAGGAGGACGCACGAGTAGCTGCTGCTATCACATCTGTTTGTAAGAATCCATGATTGCGTCTTTGAAACAAGAACAAGAACAGCAACCTTTACTAGCTTACCTTCAAGTGGGTTCTTATGAAGTCTGCTTCTTACATTTTAATTCAATACTGTGATTGGCTAAACCCAACCATTGGTAGGCAGCCACTCGGTGTCGCTTCGCCCAATCAGCTTGGAGAGTTCTGCTGAGTCCCTCCTTTCCCCGAACAGATTTGATGGGCGCAGTCCCAGATTGAAAATGTGCAGAATGGAAAGTGCTACACATTATCAATCTGGCTGGCCAGGTTAGAATGACCCGGAAATTTAAAAGAACACTTTTCCAGGCCTTTAAAAAAATGGTGTATACACACGTGCGTACACACAGCACACAAAAAATTAAAGAAATGATTGCTGTTGGTGTGTACAGAAGGCTCATGATTAGATGTGTGTGTGTGTGTGTGTGTGAGAGAGAGAGTGAAATAAATTTAAATGAGCAATCAGAAAGCTTATTTAATCATAATATAAAATGTACTCATTTATACAATTAATATGTAATACCATTTGTCTCTTTGTTTAAGAGCCTAAAACAAAATATTTCAGCATGGAAACATGTATTTACAGAATTAACAGTTATTAAAATGCCATACCATTTCACATCAAATAGTGTGAAAATTGGATGTCATGACATACTCATGACATACCCCCCCCCACACACACACACACACACACACACACATACACACCCGCGTTTGGAGGGTTGGTTGTTGCCAATTCTTTTGCCCTTGTCTTCATAGAGCTGGCCGCTTTGTCTCTCTGGCAACACTGATTGAAAACAATACAAAACAAAACATTATTTATATTTCCTCTTTGATTAGGCATGTTATACACACATTTGCATGTACAAATGCAGAAAAGGCCCTTTTTACTGGCTTTTCTGAGTAAATGTAGTTACCTGGTCACTGAGCATATGAATTAGCAAGTTCCATTTTTTTACTGTACTGGAAGTTTGATGAAGCAAGGGTCGATGTTCTTGACCAATTCATCTTGTTGCCTGTCGGTGCTTGTTATGTCTGCATCACATTTAGTTAATCTGTGTTTACTCTGCAAATCATTAGTAGCGGTCCTGGCAACTCTGTTGTATTTCTGCTCCAGCCTTCACTGAGAACATGGTGAAACTCTGAGAAAGCTCAGCGGTACACAGGTAGCACGAAGATAATTAGCTAAATCTCTATGGGTAGTTGGGGCCCCTCCATCCCCCGTGATGGAACTAAATCAAGTTTCCATCCATCCTGTCGGTGGGACCAGCAGTAGGTTGGTAAGAGTCCCTTACTTTATCTGAATCAACTAATTAGAATCACTAACTATACAGTATTTTTCCCTCACACTCACATACTGAAATGGCAGCCAAGGCACAAAATGTTGGTAATGCAAGCTGAGCTCCTGAAGGTTGTGATTAGTCCAAATCGTGTGTGCATATGCTGCTCAGTGTCCCTTAGTCTCCGGTTCTTAGTGTTTGGGATTCTTTTTTTCATTTTAGTCATGCTCTTTTCTTTTCAAACCATTCCATTTTTTTTAGACGTCATTACAGAGCTAGCTCTCGGGTCTTTTAACTGGCAACACGGTAAAAGACCTTTGGGGTCATAGCCAATTTGGATTTTTTATTGTGATACTTAGACGGACATTTAGCTTTTTATTGAGACTCATCAGCAGGCTCAGATTGCTCTTACAGGATTAATGGCATTTCTGTCTGATACAATGAGATTTTTTAAATGTGAGTGCGCATTCATTGTGGCACTGCTGCCAGTGAGCAACAATGCTCTACTGGGCTGGCGCTTTTTCTCCTCTCAGAGTACAAAACAGAATATTTCACAGTTTGCATGATACAGCTGGCACTATCCATTATTTAAGACAAAAACATCCAGTCATCATGAGAGCATTTGAATCTTGGCTGGGTCCTTTCTGCACTTGTGTGGCTTTTCTTCAGCTGCACTCTTTTCACTTTTTTTCAAATTTTACTTGTAAGTTCCTGAAATAAATGGTAAATATGGTTTTTCGTTAACTTTATTTTTTTATGTTGGTTGTATTAGCCTTGCTATAAGTTGGTAACATATAGCGAGAGCATTATCTGCAGACAAAAATCCATCAATGAATTTCAAAAGTTACATCAATCAGTGAGAATTTACAGCATTATTCTGGATGCTAAATGTGGGAAAACCTCAGTTGTCCTGTCCTAATTTTGAAATGACGCAAAAAGGCAGATTTCTGGTAAAAATACCATCTCCATACAATAGTGTATTATTCATGTAATTATGGGAAAGTCTGTTCATATTTATGCATACATATATGTTCATTTGCACAGCACGGTGGGGCAACGTTTAGCCCTGTTTCCTTGCAGGAAGGAGATTTGTTTTCTGCATCGGTTGGTTTTCTCTGGGTACTCTGGGTTCCTCTCACAGTCCAAAAACATGATTGTTGGGTTGACTGGTTTCTCTAAATTGTCCTTAATGTATGCATGTTTGCATGGCTGTTGATCTTTTGTGTCTCTGCATCAGCTTGTGATGGACTGGTGACATCCTCATGCTGTACCCCACCTTTCGCCAAAGATACAACCCAGCCTCCCTATAACCCAGCTATCCTGAGGGGGTAGAGGCTATAGATGGATGGGTGGACATATCCAACGTGTATTGGCACAATTTCCAAACAGGGCAAAACTTCCATACAGAGGAAGTTGTTTGCCGTTCCCAAAGAACACAGTTGTTTGTGTCAAAAATATTGTGTGAGAAAAATACTATACGACAAAAACTCACAGGGGGAAGGAAGAGGAAAAACAGCCTGCTTCGCCAGTGATGTTTTAGGATGTAGAACTCATTCTCCCTGTCAATGAAATTTGGAACAACAGGTATTTTTTTATTTATTTATTGATCAAGTAGCCATCCTTTTTGGTATTTAGCATACATTGTCAAAAAACGAAATTCCAGCAGATACTTCAAATGTAGGATATCTGTTAAATTATGTTTGTGGAAAAGATCCAGCTTTGTTGTTAAATTTAGGTTGGATCCTGACGGATCTCCACTGACTATCCTTTGACCATTGCACTGCGTTTGGAAGTTCCCCCAGTCTCTCTTCAGTTTCCAAAGAATTACATGGCGATTAGAGGTCCAAAGAAAGATTGACTTTTACCAGAAATATGTAAAGGTCTAGTTTAAAACCTTACAATATTTTTAACTAAACATCGTTTTAAAAAAATATGTTATGAAATGATCTGACCGTAAAACCTTTGCCATGTTGACCCTCATTTGGCCATGGGGTCAGCTGGACCATGACCTATACAAGTTATATCTGCAGAGCTACATTTGAAAGTCTGAACAACTGCCAAAGTTGGAGTTTCTTCAGACATATATTTTTGTTCAGTTTCCCCACCTAAAAAATGTATTTCTAAGAAATGAAAACAAATGTTTTGCATCGATGGTCAAGTTTGAAGGATATTTTACTTAATAACTGAAATGCCTGCTTATTAATTCATTTTTAGCTATTTGCACAGATGAAATTTCATTATGTCTGAAGAAGACACCGACACCCCCACACAAAGTAGCGCAGTAGTTGCAGTCAGGTAATTTTTTTTTACACTTGGCACCCATCATGTCCAAACTCATCAAAAGTTGTTGCCTGTTCCCCTGTAACTCTCTCTGCTCCCTTCATAGCCCTTCATTTTTAATTTATGCTTGTAATCATCAAGCTTAATGTACAGTGCTAGGGAGAGTACCCCCTCTGCCACCAGGGCATCATTCCACTGTGGTCCTGCTCGGCAGCAGATGGTGTCTGTGATACAAACCATATTATGCATATTTCCCCTTAATATTGGCACCAGGGTCGCATTAAGCCAATTAATCTCGCACAAATGTGCTGTAAACAGTGACTTCCAGATCTCTAGAGCTGTAGATCTTTCCAAAAGAGTATTTTTCGCACTAACAATTGAGCCAAACTTTAGCTGTATTCTGCTTTATTTTTAGTAAGACAATCATTTTCCAGTCCTAATGATTTTATGTTTTTTTCAGTGCTTCTTATAGACAAAACTCTAATATTTACAACAGCTTTTTGGAGGGAAAACGGCTTCTCTCTTTAGCGCAACGAAAAACTTTTTTTTAACGAATTATTTGAATTGTTAACTCTTATGAATTGTTAACCATACCTCCATGTTTTGCCAAGATGGTGGTTAACGATCGAATTAGAAATTATCCAGAGGTCTATCACCAGACCAACCATTAAACTATTAAATAATTAAACCAACCATGATAATTAACTATTATAATTGCTATTATAATATTAGTTTATATTGTGTTCAGCTTTAAGAGTAAACGCTGCAAATTTGTTTTGAAATAAAATCAGGGCTTCATTTGGAAATTCTTTGCACTAGATGTAGCTTTTAATGCTACTATACTGAGAACTGTGGTGTTTTTCTTCAAGGTTATGATACAGTCAGAACCGCACACCTACCCTTTCCTCTTCTCAACTCACTCACTACTCATGTTCTTTGGTATTTCAAGAGGTGCAGCGATCCATCCAGTTCACAAGAAGGGGCAAATTCAGGGTTTCAAGAATGAGACGATTTTAGCGATACTTTTAGGGAAACTAAGAATAGTTTTATTTTTCTCTTGAAGTCTTGGCAGATGAATAAAAGTATTTGGGGGTATCAAATCTGGGTTTGCCTGTGCCTTGTAATCCTGCTGCCAAAATAGCTTTACATGACAAGCTCTTTGTCCTGACGTAGTTTGCTGACATTTAAATGAGGCATCAGGCATTTAAGGAACATTCTGCCCATGTTGATGCACATTTGTGTAAACTGCAGAAATACATTTCTTGGCGTTCACAAAATCCAATCAGTTGGCTTAGCACTGGAATATGCCTCCGAAGAAAGCTGATGCTTGTCCTACCAGAGAGAAAAAAATAGAAAAATAGAAAACAGTTGGTTTGGGAAAAAAGAAATAACACTCAAGGAAGGGGAATTGAGCTGGGTTCTAGTGCAGTCTGACTTGTATTTTTACAAATAATTGCCCAGTTTATATACATTCTAAAATATTTTTTCTTTGTTGTTTTTGTTGCTGGTTACAAATTCTGAGGAACATTTCAACAGATGCATGCCCTGTTGAGATTAAAGAAAAGATTCCAAAATTCACTTGTGAAAGAAAGAAAGAAAGAAAGAAAGAAAGAAAGAAAGAAAGAAAGAAAGAAAGAAAGAAAGAAAGAAAGAAAGAAAGAAAGAATTTACTGAAAAGGCAGCTAACCTTGTTGCAACAGAGGAGCCGTTCCTTATTATTTTGCTTTGCATTCATTTAAATGTACATATATTTTTCAGTAGCATAGCATTTAATAACTTTTTTTTTTTTACTTTAAAAATCTAACCAGAACTGATATGCTTTTTATTGTATTACTGATTTAGTTTTTTACCCAATGATAAAAGAAAAGGAATATTAGCGTGAGCGGTCTTGATCAGTTGCTGGCATATCAAAAAAAGTTTTCTTCTCAAATGTGTCCAATGCTGACTCTCTGATGTTCAGGAGAGAGGAGAAGGAACAGCCATGAAAGGCTAAGTGGCGATTTTATTTCCCTTATTTATTTATTTTTTGCTTTTTATCTGAGTGCTACCTGTGTGACCAAATCCTTTCAAATATTCCTACTCTGTCATTTTCTCTCTTACGCTTACTGACATGCACTTTTGTTAGCAGAGTAACAAATCTAGCAGGCCAAAGATGATAACAAACACTTCAGGGAAATGTGACGCCTTCCTTTTTGTAGCCTATTTGTTTCCATTTAAACACAGCAGAACCTGACCCACATCCAGTCCTAAAGAATTTCTGTTAACCACCATCAGCTACCATTCAAATCAATGCAGCAGTAGGGAGGGATTCATCGAACGGTTCGGCGTAGAGCAAGAACATCAGATTTTTATTTGGGTGGGCTCGGATCAGCAGGTCGAATGCTGAAAAATCCTATTTTATTAATGATCTCTGTGGGCATCAAAACTAAAACCTCTCACATTTTAACATTGCTTGACAAAAATTACTGCGAGCATGGGCGCATCATTGCATCATTGCATAGCATGAGCGCTGAAAGATTAATTCATGTAACATCACAGTAATTTATATTTATAAGCTGAGTCTTACCTGGTCGACTGGACTATACGTTGTAAAAATGACCGAGGATTTTTTTTTTTTTTTTTTTGTCTGATGAAACCACAAAGTAAGATTATATCAGCATGCTTTTAGGCAGGGTTTCAATTAATTTTGTTTTAAATATTTTTGTTTATTTTGCAATTAGTTAAAATAGCCCCAAAAGGCAACTTTTAATTACATGCTTACACGTTTTCAATTGTTGGTGGTTTTTTTTTTCTTTTTCTTTTTTAAATCACCAACAGGGCAATGTCTTAACAGGTAACACTGGAGAAATCTTGGAAGTCACTCCAGAGAAAATTGCCATATAATTAATGATTGTTGTAAATGAGAGCAAATGCTGCAAACGTAATAGAACTGTTTCCGACAATGTGTCCGTGGAAGGCAGATTTAAGCATGAATGAGAAAAAAGATGAAGTTTGACAGAGCCGCTCTCCTTAGATCTGTATGGGAAAGGAGTGCAGCGTGAGGCAGGGCTTGCTTTAATCTACTCTGGGCACCTGGTGAGCCTGAAATGATCAGATCAGGATGATTCAGATAGCATCAAAGTCTCCTTAAGTCACAGAGGGGGTTACTCAAATGACTTTCCAACAATCGAAACTTTCTGCGCACACACATTCTTTAATATCTGACGACATGTGAGCTCACACACTCCGAGGGACACGGAAGTTCACCAAAATGCCAGATTTCCATCCCCTGTAATGACTGCAGAGGGAGATAAGCGCTTGAACAAACTTTTACTGTCTGTTGGTTATAGCTCTGACTGACCTAATGTGCTGCGTCGCGAAGAAGCCCAAGGACCCGGAAAGGTCAGACTTTATATTAAACTCAGACTGCAATTGAGGCGCAATTCATTGAAACAATTCAATCTACCCAGCGACAGCTCATCTTTTGTATGTCTCTGGAGTGAGACTACTGTTGTTTTTTTATAACAAAGCTTCATCATATATTGACAATCATTGTTTATGTGGACCAATGACTTCATTTATAACCCAGTGTAGTAGGACTTTATATCGATAAATGATCCTGCTTTATACTGTGTGAATGAAATACAACAAAGAGTGTTCAAAGGGCATACAGCAGAATTTGTCAAAGGCCTTTTCCACCAAACTGGTTCCAGTTTTTACTTAGCACCACCTCTTTGTGCTTCCATTGCCCTAAGCTGCTGCTTTGGCCCCGGAAAAACCGGTGCTAACCCATCTCCAGTTCACTTCTGGACCCGAAGAAAGCTCTCCTTATATCAAGAGCAAGGGGCAGTCGCTAGGGGTGGGGGAACGCGGTCAACCAGAACGCTATGAGGGCCATTTTTAAATCTCCAGAGTTTAGTCTAGATTTTTATCTGTCTGATTTAAAGCAAAAACATCAATTCATCATATGCTTCACCTATAATAAAAGGAGGGATTAGCAAATACAGAATTTCTGCGAACACACCATAACTGTGAACGAGAGCCCTCATGGTGTGAAGGTCGTTTAAACGTTATTCTAGCTTCAGGATTTCTACTGCACGTCTCCCAAGCTGGCGAATTGTCAACGGCAATTTTTCATTTCCCTTCTAGGAAATAAGAAAAGCCATCAAGCAACAAAACCACTGACACATTTTTCAGTAAAACTGAGACATGCTGCTTCTGAATTTTACCCATTATGGGCAGGTAAAAGACTGCAGGACAAAAGGTGTTGACTTGTATAAGTTGATTGTCTTGTTCAATGACAGCTTCACGCCTGCTAACATTGCAGAATAATGTTCTGGCTTCCTGTGTCTAATCCTCCAGTGTACCCCGTGTGATCTCCAGGCAAGCCAAGCTATTTCTGATTGCTTTGGACATTCACATTACGACTGGTATAAGACTTCCAAACTTTAAATGCGAGTAAAATGTCCAAGCAGTAACCTCAAAAAATACAATGTATTTGATCTCATGCCACCCAATGCAGATGCTCTGCCCTCATTAATAAAGATGTCCTCGCCTCAGCGAGATGAGGGCTTACAGCGGCTGCATTGGCCGCAAAGCGCTGAACTGTCAGGATTTCAATATGTGTGAAATAAAATCAAAAACGTCCTGCACAGCACCACTTTACATTTCCCAGCCTTTATCACAGCACATCTACCTATAGACCAGGAGTACACCAATAACATAGTACAAGAAGGAGTTTTAAGTTTAAAAAAGGAGAAAGGATGTAACTGTTGGGCCAGAGAGTTTGCATTTCATCATATGTTGTACATCAACTTTATCACAGATAGAATAGAAATAACGAAGGCAGTCTGGTGATAGGAACAATTTTTAAGCAATGTTTTTTATCATAAAACAGACTCTTTCAGTTTGACCCCTAAACAGCCAGCGCCTGTCGAGCTAATTATCCATAAAGGTCTCATTGGATGGGAATCCAGTTTAGGAATGAACGCAATCAATATTTTAGAGCGACCGGCTTATTGACGAAAAATATTTGTTGCGAATAACATTAAATAAATTGTGTATTTTGTGCTGACATTTCCAGCAGCCTTTTTGATTATTGCTTTCTCTTCTTCGTCTTTCACCCTGTCTGTAAAAACACGACTACAACCAACAGAATCAGAAAACAGGGCTCGTAGGACCGTTTGCTAGGGTTCTATGATCTGTTGAGAGTTACTCTTCTGACATCAATAGCCTGCCTTTTTTTTATGATTGCAAGTCTCCATTACAGTAGTGTTTTCGAACACGATACGCATTCAAGAGTGAACAAGTGTTCAACACTTTTAGGACAATTAAAGCCCTTCACCCTGGAAGTGTTTGCCTGAGACGTCGCAGAACTGTTATCATGCTGGCACATTAACTGCTCACATACAAGCATGGATGCAATATCAAACCGCCACCGCCAGCAGCCTGTAATTTATAACACAAGTAAATAATAATAATGATTCGCATTCCTTCGGCCATGTTTTTTTTTTTTTTATAATGCCGACAGCTAAAAGCAAACACCAACATTGTCATTATCATGTGTTTGCTGCCCACCTTTTCATATTCAGATGATAAATCAGGTCAACAAAAAGTCCCAGGTTTGCTGGTTTTTTGGGGGGATTTTTTTATGTGTAACTTTAAAGGGTGGTATAAAAGGGATCCAAAAAAGTTTTCAAGTCCCAAACTAGTAATGTTATGTTACATGTACATTTTTGATATTTTTATTTCAGTTTCTTTCAGAAAGCGAAATTTAAACGAACCAAAGACTGCTACTTGTTGAAGGGTGCAACATGCCATAGACAATAATTTGCTCTATTATCTAATATCTCTCATTGTGTTCAGACTACTTTCAAGTTTATGGGGGGAAAAAAACACAGTAGCTGTTGATGATTGACATGTTCAGTCTAGACTTAAATAAAACGATAAAATGTATCTGGACAAACACATGAGTACACATCCAGCCTACTACCCAGCGACTGACTGAAAAGCATGGAAACCATTAAAAAAATCGCTTTCTAGGCCAATGGACTCTTTGTTTCTGATGTGTTTTGTTGGCTTAATCTACATCCCTTAAACTCCATTAATTCTCTGAATAGGCTAATGAACACAACTGTGTGATATGATAACAATATTTATGTTTTCCACTTTTTACCCATTCTCTATCGTTTGATCCCGTTTTGCTTTCTTTCGATACTTGTCGACAAATAATTTTGTATGCTTAAAGCTGTAGTTGGTAATCATGTTCAGAAACACTTTTTGTTCAACTGGTTGAAATGGTCCTTCCACCCTGACAGCAGTCAATACATTATGTATTCAGAAAAAGGAGGTTAAATTTTTTAAACTGTGTGAGACTTGCAGGCCTGTAGAAACTGACCAATCTCTGCCATTTGGACAGAATGCAAAGAACCAATCAGATGCCTTCGTGTCTCGTCCTACCCACGCCCCCCTCTGTCCCTTCAAGTTCTGGGGGGTTCTCCTTATCTTTTGGCTGTCCCACATGCCAATCATTATGAGGCGCCCACATAATGCCAGTGTGTGTGCCCGTTTCTTGCTAGTTTTCACTTGCTGACTGTTCATGCGCACTTCCAGTGTTTATGTATCCGGTTAGCTTCCGTGTTAGCCGTTCATTGTAGCGCCGCTGCTCTCAACGTATACTTTGGAAATGGCTGGGAGTTGCAAGAAACAAACCGTATACACGTTTATGAGAAGAAGAGAAACGCCTCAGTGGTTAGAAATAAGACCTAGAGTGGATTTGGGAGGTACGACGGTCTTGTGCTGGCAGTTATTCAAAAAGGGACTTTTTCTTACTTATATTTCTGGGAAAATTGCAAACTGTACCTTTAAAGCTTTGCTTGTCATTGCTGTTTTTGATTGTTGTGAAGTTTTGTTAGTCACCTCATCATTAGTCATAGAAAAAGCTTAAAGGAGCCTAGTAACGTACTATGACTTTACAAATCTATATGCCAGTAGCTCACTCTGGTTTCATACTATGGTTTTCCGATTAAATTATTGCCCCCTGTTGGTTGGCTTATTTTACGTTTATTATAACAAGACCACGTGACCGGAGGTACGATATTGCGCTTGCGTGCGATGAGTGGACAAGAAGAAGCAATGAAGCCGAGTCAGTCAGTAGCGTCCTTTATTCATAGTCTTGGTGAGACATGTGGGGGAGACACTGAAACATGGAGCTCTTTTAGTGACAGACTGCTGCATCCCAGATGCTCTAAGGAGTGTTTCTGCAGGTCGTTCCTCCCGGCAGCAGTCAGACTTAATCATTTTGGATGCTCCCAATTGTTTACATCATGCTAGTCGTTGCAGAGGTTCTGATCCGACCATTAATTGCGCACTGATCCCAGAGGCTAAGGAAACTTGAACATGCCTTAGCTAGGGATGTTGCTACAATATTATCCGTATTGCATATTATATTATGGTGTGTTTTGTAAATAGGCTGGAGTTTTTTTTTCCCACTGTGAAATGTTTTCTACCATGCAATATTTACTCTGGTATTTACTTTTAACTTCTACTCTTGCTGTTTCTTAGAGCTAACTATGGATTAGACTAGTTGGTTATTTTTTTAATTTTTCGTTTTTTTAATTTATTTATTTTTTCTATTAATTGTGTGTAACTGTCTGTGTATTTGCCTTGTCACACCCAAATTTCCCCATTGCGGGACAATAAAGGAATTCTTATCTTAATATCCTAGGTTAAATGACACCCAATCATGCCTTAAAAGGTGGGAATACTGTATCAAGAGGCGGAATCTTTCAAGGGTCAGAGCAACGGAAAAATATATTTTTCCAAAACTTTTCAAGACTCAGTTAGAACCACGGTTTCTAGTGAACACCGCGGGGGCCTGCAGTGACAGAGCAAGTTGAAGTGATGAACATTTCATGAAGGACCAATGAAGTATAAAAACCATCTGTCACCTCTGTTGGAAAGAACCATGAATTTGATCACTAGCTGATGCCTCATCACAACCTGTCATGTTGTGAGAAAAACTGCCTTTTTTTTAGGAGAACCCTCCCGAATTCCTGCTGATTTTATAAACCATAGTTGTATCTTAAACCTCTTCACTTACAGTCCCTGATATCATATTCAACGTTGCATTGGGTCAGCAAAAACCACAGAACGAGAAGTTGAGCTGCAAGCGATGTATTTTTTGTTGTTGTCATGTACTGCATATGTAGAACAAAGCGATGAGGAAGTGGTGACAAAGCAAGGAGAATATGCTGGTAGGGGGAGTGCTGGGACAGGGGAGAGCACAGCAGCGGAGGAGGCCTATAGGTGAAGGGTTGTCTCATTAATCTTAAAAGGGCACCGCTTAACTTTCACAATGCAAATGAAACCATCAATCTTGTCAGGGAGATGGAGCGATGGAAAGATAGAGAGATCGCCAGGGTTACTTGGGAAGAGGATGTTGTAGAAACGGAAAGAAAAAAAGAAAGAAAAGGAAAAGTGAATCCTCTGTGTGCCTTCGTGTCACATCATAAAAGTCTCATAAAGGGCATTTCATCCAAAATGGGAAACTAAAGTATAACTAAAAGTCAAAGTAATTAGATTGCTTCAGATGTGAGAGCACCTTGTGAACTTTCTGCTCACACGCTTCCTGCTATGAAAACTTAATTGTTGTCATCAGCCGAAATTATGATAAGAACCGCAGCGGGTCAGACATCCGAGCAACAAATAGAGGAAAATATTGACTTCTTGTGGATGTGGGCTGCTGCGTCCTGTTGTTTCTCAAGGGTATGAATGCAGATATATCTCTAAAACACGTCTATTTCCTGCCTAAACTATATATTTCTGCTTGACGGCTTGATCCTTTCTGACATGTCGGCGTGTCCTTGAGTTAAATATTGAACCTCTCAGTAAACAGTCCAGCACCTTTCAAAGCTGCTTCCTGCCAGCAGTCGGTAAATGGGAACAGGAGTCAAGTAAAAAAAAAAAAAAAAAAAAAAAAAAGCTAAAGGGAATTCATGGCTGTTGCACGACATAAGCCTAAAATACATGACAGTTACCATTCCTCCCTTCACCTAAAGTTTTATATACACTATAAATCAGCTGGTTGGCTGTTTCACCTCTCACTGTTAGACATTAAGCGCCCTGAAAAAGTATTGCTATCCCTTTTTCTTTCACATTTTGTCATGTAGCAACCTGCAAACTTCAATGTATTCTAGTGACAGTGGGTCCTGAGGACCGGGGCTAAAGCAGCTCTGAGGCCTTCAAAGAACTGCTGGGGATTTTTGAATTGGCTACACAGAATTTTATTTAGCCGTACTTTTAGAGGCTGAATACATAAGCATGCCACTCTTCTTAGATTTTACTATAAGTGGTTTATGTCAATCAGCATTGAGGCAGGAATGAAATACTGAAACGGGACACTTGACAGTTGGATGAGGGAAAGGAGTCAGACAGGAGAGAGCGGACGTTTTCAGAGTGCAGTAAAACCAAACTGGAAGGTGCTTCAGGTGGAATCTGTTCATCTTGCTGACCACGAGAGCAACAAAGGCGGTCAGCTGGGGTCTCTGACAGTCTTAATGTTTAGGCCTTGTGATACTGGAGGCCAGCAATCAACTGGCAAAGCAAAGGCCAGCTCTTCCAGATGGACTGTGCAGTTCCACTCATTCATTTCTAGTAATGGCTGATTTGTCTGTGTTTGCCAGAATCAAAACACACTTTTCGTCATTTTTAAAAAGGGTGATAAGTTTGATGCTTGATGTAGCTTTGAAATGTAACACAACGGAAATGAGTTGTTGTTCGTAAAACGTTGAGTGTGAGTCCAAAGTAGTTGCACACTCCTAATAATCAGACTTCCTCTGGTTCTCTCTTTTACCCTCAGCCCTGCAGACCACTCAGCCTCCCAAGGTCCTTTTTCCTCCAGAGAGACAAGACACGGTGATAGAAATCACACCCGGTAAGAAAAAAATCTTTCACTTTGTGTGGTCAGCCTTAAATGTCTTCTTTAAACAAGCTTTTCATTGAGTCTTTATTTTCATTGTGTGCTATTTTATCTTTCTTTATAGGCACAGTTTACATGACATATTTATTGGTTTCTGTTCAGCGTTTTGTGAAGGTTTTGTCTATAAAAAAAGACAACTTCACCTACTTATGCTCTTCATTATTGGAAGAAAGTCTCCAATCTTAATGTAAAATGATAATTGATACGTTCTGGTGTTGTAATAAGTGCAGTTGTTAGTAGTGGTGCCTTGCGGTAAAAGGTCCTAGACTGGACTGCAGGCCAGGGCCTTTGTGGATTTTTTTCTTCATCCCACAGTCCAAAAGCATGCATGCTAGTTGCTGTTGACTGTAGGAAGCATGGCTGTTCATGTCTGTCGACCGGTGACCTGTCCAAGGTGTACCAAGCCTCTCCCCTTTGTGCCTGTTGGAGATTGGCAGGGTAAGCATTGCCTTGGAAGGATTGCGTGAATTAGTGAATGGATAAATGGTGCTCTCACATGAATGCTGCATGTTTTCCCATGAATAGCAGATTGGCGATATCTTGATGCAACCCGGAAAGATACACGACCTCTGCAGCTTGAGTTTGACTAGTGAAAATGTCAACAGAAATCTGCTGCAGAGTGGTTTCTTCCATAGTTTGGTGTGGAATGACGTAAATATTCGATGCAGCTAATACCTTTTTTTTTTTAAAACAATCGATTTGTGAACAGTCCATGAAGGAGGGAATAGCTCCGTGTGGTGATACTGCAATAATAAACATGCCCTTTGCAAGCCGAAAAGGATCGTATGTGACTGCATCAGCTTTTCCACTGGCTTCTAATAATGGGATCTCGAAGAAAGTGGGTGGCAGAGGTCTCAGGGTAATAGAGAGGAAGAAATGCAAAGAGGCACGTCAGGTCTTCGGAGGCATGGGTGGAAAACAACAATCAAGATGGTGTGGGAAAACTCTGATTATACGGATAGGAGTAAATGTATGCTTCTGTGGATGAATCAAGATGTTTTTGATTGATTGAAATGTAGGTGGAATACATCCCCAGAAATGATGGCTTCCCGTAACCAAGGTGTATTTTGAAGGTAACTGAGAGAAGCAGTGCATCACCTAAAGTCCTCTATTTAGTGCCCTTTGCAACTCGTACATCATATCAGGCGCTTTGTCTGCCACGATCACTGCTGTGTCCAAATGAGACTTAATTGGTTACACATCATCGAAGCACAAATCTTACAATTCTGTCAAAAAAAAACTAAAATTATTTAATCCATCTTCAACAACTTTCCAACAAATGTTCTCATCTACCCTACTAAGGATCAGCTTGACTTCAGTGATACTCATTCCACCTGGACATGTATAATGGCCCAGTGGGCTCTGTTTGGTGTAAAGTTATCCTGTTCAGATCTGACCCGTGAAAATATTTCCGATGCTGAGTTAAAGACCATCAACTGCAGTTCAGAGCCCCTAAATAAAAGTGTCTTATGGTGTGGCCGATATGCTTTGGACAGTTACAGCTTGGACCTGGGAATGACAACACATCTTTGTAGTGGCGTGTTGGAATACCAATGCAATCTGCATCGTGTTGCTGTGGTAACTACTGTGCCCAATTCAAGTCGATAAAAATCTATTTATCCCCACTTCATACATTCAACCATTGAAGGAACATGTTCACAAATTGTGGATGTTTAGAACTGTGGTTACTAGTGGTTCACAAACTCTTGGTATTGCTGATTAAGAATGTACAACTGCAACATTTAATGTGTTTTATATGCACTGCATCCATTTAGAATCTTGACTTTTCCCAGACAGGATTTTGTCATCAAGGTTTGTTGTATTCCTGACTGGGAATGCGAGAAAGGTCTACTTCTGAGTACTATGAGAATGCACAAGTAGCCCTTTAATTCATCATCATTGGAATCTGATTTTTACTTGGGCATCATTAGCTCCTAAACCTATACCAGTGTTCTTACATTGCTTACACTGGTTATAACAGGGAACAGAGTGGGAGTGCCTATGTTCCCTTGACTGGTCATGCAAATACTCAATAAAAACTTTCTTTAAGAACAACGTAGAGAGAGTTTTCTCTGGAATGCTTATGCTACCCTTATGTGAAGCTGCCCTGGGCGTTGCACCATAACACTGAAGAGAAAAGCTAGTCCGACATCAGAGGGAAACAATCTAGCCTTCTCCTATATTTAAATAACTTTAAAGCCTCTTACCTTCATTTACCGTGCAATTAATCATCAGCTTCTTTGAAAATAATTGCCCAGTGCATGTGTGAGGGCTATGTCAAGGTCAATCAATAAACATTTGAATAAACTACTGTGATACTTTCTAGATTAGAGTTAGTTTATTAAGAGGATAGAAGTGAGCTTTAGCCTTGGCACATCCTGGATAAGCCTCTTTGACCACCTAAACGGGATTTATACCAAATGAGGACACTATAAGAGTTATTTACTGCAAGTAAGACATTAGCATCCTTCTTTATACCCTTCTAACAGAACCTTAGCTGAAAAATCCTGAACTATCCCTTTAAGTCGGTAAACGCCAAGTAACCCTCAGCTCATACTGGGACTACTTAGCCAGTATCCCCCCCCAGCAGCTGGTATTGTTCCTGGGAGCTTGGTGAAGAGCTTGCTTTACAAAGCCCAAAGCAGTCATTGCCGGGGTCCGTGGGGGAGTCAGAGGTCAGGTTTGGCTACAGAACAGCAGCCACGGAGCTGGCAGGGATTTAGTGCCTTGGCTGAGTTAAATGAAGGATAGTGGATCTTTGAAGACTCAGCTGGCCTGCCGCTCTGTCTCGGTGTGCACTCTACCCTCCGCAGTCCTGCTGCGCTTTTGTTCTTTCATCTCATCCAGTTGAATAACCATGACTTATGAGACGATATGTCCTGGTTCTGATTTGAAACTTTTCAGAGTGCGCTCAAGTCTAGCGTGATGAATTGATGAGACCATTTATTTTTTTTCTTGAAAGACAGTATTTTCATTCGAATCATTTCCTTCCTGCAATCGTCAGAGGCTGACTAACAGAGGGACGTCCATCTCGGAGCATCAGTTTGCCATAAAAATAAAAATAAAACGTCCGCAAGAAAACGACAGACCAGAAATAAACAGAGAAAGGATCAAATTCAAATTAGCTTGTGTGCTAAACAGGGTGTGTTGTGCTCTGCAGTGAGCCCAGTTGGCCACCTTCCTCACCAGCTGTGTGCGTGTCTTTGCTGTTGTGGGTTTGACTCTGCACGAGTGTGTGCATGCATGGGTATGCCCCGCTGTTCCGTGGTCTCTCTGACAATGTTAACGCCATAGGCAGAAATGTGTTCTGATGTGTGCAGCAGCCTGTGTGTTCGTGGATTTGGCTGCATCCAGACTGATGTAGTAACAAATAGACCCCGAGGCCTCTGCACACCGATTGCAGCAGGGACACCTTTTAATGGGCACCGCAATATCAACCCCAAAGCACACACACACACATACACACAAGCACACACAAGCACACACAGTCACACTGTGACCCTGCGGTACATTTTTAATTATTGTCTTGTTTTAACCTGAGGAGGATTCACATCAGCAGCCACAGTGGTGTTGCTCATTTTCTTTTTTCCCCCGCCTCTCCTCGCCGCTTTATGTCTTCTCCTTTTCTGTTTGCTCTTTGTTTCTTCTTTTCATCTTTCATTCTTTTTTCTGCAGACAAGGTGGGGTTGCTCTCTAACTTTCTGAAGCTCATTTGTTGCACTGAAAGCTTTTTATCTTGCCGCTCCTGCGCCTTTCTGTAAGACATGGATTTACATCCATCAGGGTTTTTGGTTGTTTTTTTTTTTTTTTTTTACTGATATGAGGGAAAACAACTAAGGTGAAGAGAGAACAAGTTAGAAACTGATTCAATATATGCAGTAGGAATATCTTACAGAAGTTAATCTGAAACAGGAAATGGTGTTTGAGGACTTAGAAGATATGATCTTTGCATATTCTGATGTATGCTCCTGTTTTCAGAAGCATATGGTGAGTAAAAATGAACAATTATCGATTAGTAGGAGAAAAAACTTACATTTGCGCTGTAAATGTCGTGCACTTTCCAGTTGAAAAATTGCGGTTGCCAATGTACATTTAAAAAAAGGTCATGTTTCTTTTCTATACATAAAACAACATGCGCCCTCATACGAACCATATGCATTCTCTACCCATTTTTATTAGGTACGCCCCAATCGCACTACGTTGCTAATTCTTTACGGTGGGGATTCAACAAGGTGGTGACGTTCAACAACGATTTGTTCAAGAGTAACCTGATAGTCTGTTGTGTGTCTCCTTGTGGACAGGCCGGGGATGCTGGGAAATTACACTGTTACACTCATATCTTCATCTGCACCTATTTCTTATAGAATGTAACCTTCTTGTCCTCGCTTTAAACTTTATAAGCAACATTAAAAGGTCCACACTTTGCACCAAAGGGAACACTTCTGCCAAACTGGGTCTGAATGATCAAATCCTTATGAAGCCCAACCTTAAAGGGAGTCAAATCTCAGTTTTCATTCCCAGTAGACACGTAAAAGAAGCTCCACTGAAGAGAAGCAAAGACTTTTACAGATTGCACCATTGCTGTCTTTTTCCTCTTGTTATGGTACATGTTAATTAAGCAGAAGATATCTGTTCTTTATCTTTTATCAATAGAAGTTTTGTCATACTTGCTTAAAGAAACTAAAGATTTTTTTTTTTTTTATAATAGAGCACCAGCTGCTTTGAAAGGGATTGCAGTTAGATGTGAAATCTTAATGAGCAGATTGTCAGGTCGAATTCTAGACTTGTAACGCTAGTTTATCCTGCGCTTTAAATCCAAGTGCTGCATTTTAAAGGAGGACATTGTTGGGACATAAATTAACCAATCAGATATTTTTATATGGTAGGTCTTTCTGTTGTTGCTCAGTTTGCCTTTTTTTCTGTGAAAACCAAACAGAATAGTGTTACAGTAGACGTCCTTGCTGCTAGAAAGTTTCCATTGAAGCACTGGGCTTATTTCAATGTCTCTTAGGCATAAATCTTACAGTAGAAGCTAAGAAGATGAGAGCTTTGTACCGTCTAATAGTTTTCCTCTTTTTATTCATATGAAAGTTTTAGACTTTCTAAGTTTCATGCTCCATTATTAAATATGTCTCAGACAAGCTGAAGTAACAAATTAAGCCATTTTTTAGAAAATCCACAGGCATGTTTAATCGAGTAATTACCAAACAATGAGTTTCCATTATTTTTCTTGGTGTGAGTCAGGAGAATGGAACTGATGAAGCGAACTGATGAATGTTGGCTCCAGAGTGAGAACTAATGGGAACGTTAGACCACCAAGGCGAAAGTAGATGGAAGAAAGCACCTAAACCGGGGCATGAGAAATTGCATTATGACTTAGTAAATTAGACACTGTTCATGTAATGATTGGTGATGTAAAATGTTTGCCGGCATTTATCACAGGGTCACTGCAACTTTTTTTAAGGTTCGAAGTTTACGTAGTCTAACATTTTCTAATGTAATTGTCTTAATGTCATTTTTCTCACTAACGCTTTCAGCCCTAAATGTCATACATAACTTCACCGAGGCCCAGCTAATTACTCAAGCCAAACATGGCAGCTATGTTTTCGGCGTCCCGTCTAACCGAGAAGGCTTTCCACTGTTTGATTCTTGTCCCAGGGCTTGTTGCTCTTGCACGGCAAGGTTGAAACTGGTGATGGGTGTGCAGAATCCTTAGAACTGAACAGAGCCCACCGATTGTGAAGAAACATCCCCGAAAGCATCTGTACGGTGGTGCTATGAGTTAGGATGGCTGGAAAGCCAAAATAGAAACGCTGCTAGGTGAGCATAAAGAATAATGATTGCCATGATGAGGTTATCCGGATTGTAGTGACCTTGGTCCATGGTTGTCACAATGCCAAGCCTTCAATAATAGAAATCCTGAATTGGGGCTAATTCTAAAAATGTACACAACTTTTGCCTTTAGCTACACCATACTAAAGAATCATTTAGTCTTTTTGATTTCGTCATTTAGTTAGAATTTGTTTGATTTTTGCATATGGATTACCAATACGATCCATTCACAGAAGCTACTAATAATATCCAATCATGTTTACTCAGAACAGGCCTAATATTGTGAAGGAATTCAATCTGATGATGACTACAGCATCTTTTGAACTGTGGATGGACTGTATAGCTACAGTACATAAAGTGTAATTAAGTCTGACAACTGGTCTGGCCATGAAAAGTCTAAAGGTCATTATTTAGCCCTTTCAAGCACAAGTGTCCTTGTACACCAAACTCAACAAACGGCTTGATTTCTGCTGCAACGTTGCTGTCTGGAATTTTAATAGTGAGGTTAACATCAGTATTCCTGACTCATCCTTACAAGGCTGGTATTTGCTCTTTAATGCAATTTTAATTAGACAGAAGAAATAAAGAAAGTCCTCTCAATCTCACACTGGGCAAGTTACTGCATTCCTGAATTCTTTAGTTCACTGTCACCACAGTCCACATTTATTTATTAATTTATTTATTTATTTCCCAAACAGTGCTCGTTGATGATGGTGTAATTTGTGACACCAGGATAACAGAATATTTACAATTATAAGGGCAAATTTCACCTCCTGTGCCTAACTTTTCTTATGGGTCTTCTTTGAGCTTAGCTTCTCTATGATCTTAGAACTTCAGGGTTTTTTACTGTAGCTTAGCACTGGTAGCACCAAGGGTTTGACTGTTTGTAGGCTCTGTAATCTCCCTAATTCCTCTCTGCACCCTCAGGGTTTCATAAGCCTTTTCTATTGCCTATTTGTGATGTTGATGCTGCTTTGGATCAAGACCTCTATGGATAGTGTCCTCTTGTCTGCTTTCTCCAACACTGCAGTCTCCGGTGGATCCACCATCATCCTATTGCAGATAGTTTACTGTATGCAATGGAACATCATCCAGATGCAAATCATCTGTTACAGTTTTAGGTAGCTGTACTGTTAACCATTAGCTGGCACAGTTCTGCTATGGTGATAAGGTCAAATCCCCTTTTGGACCTAAAATATTGACACAATTTTCCTATACATGGTCTGCAAGGGATCTAATTTGCCCCTTTCAGAAGTTCTTCTCCAACGAGGATTGCATAGCCATGGTCAAACCTCTGTGAAACAGCTCCAACAGCACCGCTTCCCTTGCAAATTCCCATCAGGCACAGAAGCACATTTACATACAGGGGTAACAACATTCTAAACTTTCATTAGTGCTAAAGAGATAGACTTAAAGTGAAATTATACAGTTGAGGTGTAAAGCAAAGGTTGATGGTAACACATTTACACAGTCAAACATTTAAATAATGCAACAATTCATCTGATACGTCTTCTTTTGTGCCACTATCATATGACAAGTGACCAATGTCTCCAGTGACCACTGATATATATACATTTTCTCAAAGCCAGCATTGAAATCATACAAGTCACGCTCACAGATAGTTTCAGAGGTTCACCTACTGAGACATATTAGATGGTACCCGTGAGAGTTGCCTGAGAAAGGCAGAGTGAGATAAGAAGTTAGACTCTCTGTTTTGTTCCTCGTTCCCTTCTTGTCTCTGTTTTTTGGTCTGTTCTCATCTCCCATCGTATTTATCAGCGCCCGTCTGGCTGACTGTCTCTGCGAGGTGTCTGCCTCTATCTCACTTTTCCTCTCACTGTCCGTTCCCTTTTGTGTCTTACTCTCACTTCGCCTTTCTCTTTGAGCTCATCCTTTCCGTGTTTCAAAATTGCTATGTTCCTCATTATTCCCTTTCAGACAACCACAGGGAGATTGAAACATCAGGTGGGAGGAGACGGGGTAAAATGATTGAGAGGTCTTTATAGTTTAACGTTTCGTACATTAGAGAAAGCGTGATGGTGTTTGCAGTTAGTCATCCTACTGGTAGCGGCAGCAGAGCAATGCGGTGACGTCCTCTATAATGTCACTGTAGCAAAAGCAAAAAACATCCAAGGGATGTATATATATTATATATATATATATATTATATATATATTATATATATATATATCTATATATATATATATAGATCTATCTATATATATATAATGTGTGTGTGTGTGTGTGGTGTGTGTGTGTGTGTGTGGTGTGTGTGTGTGTGTGTGCTGTCAAACCTGGAAAATGGTTGTGAAAAGATGGGGACAAATTAGAAAAAAGTGAGGAAGGAAAGTTCTAAGAAAATGAACTACACCAGTAGATACAATAAACAATGAATCAATAGTTACTGTTCTCAGCAATGACATTATGACTGCCATATAGAAAATAGGAACAATAACATATCAGGAAAGTGCCCATTTTCTATAGATCACAACGCTGGGTAAAAATGCTGAAAATGTAAAGTATATGTGTAATAAAAGCAGTTTTAAAACACAATAAATTATTTTCAAAGCACAAGAAAAATGATCTGTTTCATGATCAGAGGGAAATCTTTGATTAGACTAATCCAGATGAATGAAAGAAAAGTAAAAAAAAATTTAAAAATGGATATCAATCTAGGACAGTTATTGCACTGTAAACATGCAGAAAAATTGTTACTAAATTGGTTTTCTGTTCTTTTGCTGTTAGGCAACAAAACATCTAAAATGAGAAAGTAATTTTTAGATTGAGTCATGTGGTGGGTTTGGAATACATGAGATTTACTTCATCCAGCTTCTTTTGAAACATACAAGAAGGATATTATACAGGTAAAATCATGGATTTCTGAATGTGTATGAATCAAAGCGTCGTGTAACTGTGTGCTGTTAAAGGTGAATCAGATCCAAGAACCTGTGGGTGAAAGAAGAGGACAGACAAGGAATGGTTGCACTAATGTTCATAGGTCAAAAAAGTTTAAATGAAGCAAACCTTTAGAAAATAATGTATATGTATTTAAAACTTATTTTATGTACAGAGAGAATTGTAAACATTTCAAGAATAGAACACTGAATAGAATTTAACAACATATAGATTATTATAGATATATAGATATAGATATAAAACTTTCTAAACCCCTTAAAACTGTATAATTATTAAAAGCATCACCTTCCAGTGTTAGATTCATATTATAGGATCTGGTTAAGATCATTGTCAGCACACATAACTCACATGAACAGCTCCCTATGCTTGTGTAGGTTCCTCTGCTAAAGCTGTGTGGAACGCTTCAAAATAAATCTAATCCAGTAGCAGTCTCACAGTGGCAAATTTGGTCCAGTGATTTTTTTTCTATTCTTTTTTTTTTTTTACCTCAATAACCATCCTCCTCACTGTGTATCATTGTCAAGTAAACATGGCTTCTCTCTTCCAGCCTTGTTTGTGACATTTACAGCTGTTTTTCAATTTTAATCACTGCTCTGACTACAGTTGGGCAAGTTTAGGTAAGCGGCTTTTTTTCCTTTTAACTTTTTCCTGACGTATACTGATCAATACACATCTGCTCTTCTCAAACTGTGTGTATGTTCTCTCACCTTTCCCATTTTGGAGAGTGGCTAAGATAAAAGGGCCTCTATATCGCAATAAGTCATATATTACTAAACACAAGGTCCCACACACTCTAAACTTGGACAGACTATATAATTGAAAATATGCCCATTGTACATCCAATGTTGCATCCAATATCCATTATAGTTTTACGAGTAATTTTATGCAAAAAATATACTGTTTCTTTAGATTTTTTTTCACTCTAAATAAACGTACTCAAATTAAAGATTTTTTTTTCTAAAATTTTCTGTGCGTGATTCGCTACAGCAACAGATTATTTATTATTTTATCTGGGGTAAAAAAATAAATATCGAGGGTACGTATCCTACAGCAATATACATTGAAACATGAGATGGAAAATGACATCATATAAAGAGGTATGAGATGTCTATACATAATTTGTGGGATGACTCAGAAACTTACATCATCACACTTACAGGTACATCTCTGTTCATGTTTTCAAAGGACACAAAAGTCAGGCGCTATCAAAGTCACGGGGAAGGAGAAAATGAGCTTCCTAGGGTTTAAAAAAATTCAGTTGCAGAGAAAGAAAGACAATTTTGTGCTCAGAAATGAAAAGGAAATTCATGGAATTCAATTAATTCATCCTTTTGTAGATCTCGTGAATATGGTAATTGGCTTTTGTTGCAAATTGATGGAGAAAAGACTGATTTAGGAAGAAAGAAAACGCATGCGATTGAAAGTGGGGTAGTTAGTTAAAGAAACAGCTGTATGACTGTGTTCTTGCAGAGCACCTCGGATTGGAAGGAGTGCGTTTAAAGCTTGCAGGTTTGTTTAGTTAGCACAGATAAACTCCAAAATGTGCTTTCTCAT